>NC_091071.1:47075909-47378939 GCF_032405125.1 Capricornis sumatraensis
TTTTTAATATGCTTTCTAGGTTGGTCATAGCTTTTCTTGCAAAGAGCAAGCATCTTTTAATTTAATGGCTGCAGTCACCATCTGCAGTGATTTTAGAGCCCCCAAAGTAAGGTCTCTCACTGTTTCTATTGCTTCCCCATCTATTTGCCATAAAGTGATGGGACTGGATGCCATGATCCTAGTTTTCTGAATGTTGAGTTTTAAGTCAGCATTTTCACTCTCCTCTTTCATTTTTATCAAGCGGCTCATCAGATCCTCCTTGCTTTCTGCTATAACAGTGGTGTCATCTGCATAACCGATACTCCCAGCAATCCTGATTCCAGCTTGTGCTTCATTCAGCTGGCATTTCTCATGATGTACTCTGCATATAAGTTAAATAAGCAGGGTGACAGTATACATCCTTGACATACTCCTTTCCCAACTGGAAACCAGTCTGTTGTTCCATGTCCAATTCTAACTGTTGCTTCTTGATGAGCATACAGATTTTTCAGCAGGCAGGTGAGGTGGTCTGGTATTCCCTTTTCTTGAAGAATTTTCCACAGTTTGTTGTGATCCACACAGTCAATGGCTTTTGCATAGTCAATAAATCATAAGTAGATGTTTTTCTGGAACTCTTTGCCTTTTTGAAGATCCAACAGATGCTGGCAACTTGATTTCTGGTTCCTCTGCCTTTTCTAAATCCAGCTTGAACATATGGAAGTTCACAGTTCACGTGTTCTTGAAGCCTGGCTTGGAGAATTTTGAGCATTACTTTGCTAGAGTGTGAGATGTGTGCAATTTTGTCATAGTTTGAACATTCTTTGGTATTGCCGTTCTTTGGGACTGGAATGAAAACTGACCTTTTCCAGTCCTGTGGTCACTGCTGAGTTTTCCAAATTTGCTGGAATACTGAGTGCAGCACTTTCATAACATCATCTTTAAGGATTTGAATTACTTTAACTGCAGTTCCATCACTTCCACTAGCTTTGTTCATAGTGATGCTTCCTAAGGCCCACTTGACTGATTTACCATCACATTATAAACCTGTCTACTAAAACACTCCCTTTTGGATCCTGAACACCGAGCCAGGAGACACAAGTCCTTATCCATTTATTTTACATTTCTTCTCAAGGAACACATTTTCCCAGAATATATGCAGATATTTTAACTTTTAGCTCAATATCCATTATATATATTCCCCATCCAATCCCTTGGTACAGTATCTCCAAGAAGTAAGTTCTAACATTTTGAGGACTCTTCACTTAATGCTCTCTTCACTTTCATTTTCCACAGAGTTCTGACTGAGATAATATCTACAATCTCCTTGTTATTTTACCTTGGTCCAGTCCACGTAATTTTTAGGACTTTTAGGAATATTTGGGAAAGCATCTGTTTTAATGTCCCACCCTTATGTGCTCAACCCCCCGTTTAGCCACTAATTACTGGTTCCTTAATTTCTCCAAGTCTCAATATACTTACTTACAAAGTGACATGGTCACACTTATCCAGTGGAATGAATTAAATGAGATCACGTATATAGAGCATTCAGTACCATGCTTGAAAAGTCATGCCACACGTGTTCAAATGAAAATGCTTTCAGTCTTACCATCTATCTTCTAATAAACAATATTCTCTGAGTAGAGCTAGCAACAATAGAAATAGAGGAAATAGAGAAATATATATGGGATAGCTTTTTTTGAATAGCTCATCAGTAAATTTGAACTTTATCAAATAGCAAACAGAAAACTCTTTTGAATAGAAGAGGGATTAGAGAAGCCCATATGAACATGAAACTTCAGCTTAACAGATAGAGTGACTTCTATGTTTTAGATACCTCAGTTTGGGGTATATTGTCTTAGTACTCACAACAATACAAAGAGATGAGCATGTACACGTCTGTGTGTTTGTTTGTGTGTGTGTGTGTGTGTGTGTGTGTGTGTGTGTGTGTGTGATGTCATATTACTTTGCTTACATCCTCACTGTCTATTTCTGTGTAACAAACTGGTCTAAAACTCAGAGGCTAAGAATAATGAGCATTTACTATGCCTCCCAAGTCAATGAGGTTGCTGGGTGGTTCCTCTGGTCTCTTGTGTCTACACTCAGTGGCAGATTGAGCAAACATGTCTGCTAGTTTTGGCTGGGCTCACTCACATATGGTCCAGAATGACTCAGCTGGGACAAGTTGGTCTTCTCTGTGAAACTTTTCTGTGTATATGTCTCACCTTCCATTTATCTGGTTGGATTTGGAAGAATTCTGTTATTGTTGATTAATAGCAATGGCAGAGAAGCAAGCAAAAAATGAAATACATAAGCACTTTGTTAAGAATTTTCTTGTGTCAGTCTTGATACCATCACTCCTTTTGTCAAAACAACTTACATGGTTTTGCTTACAATCTGATATTATAAAATTACATAAACAAACATGCAGATACCAGAATACCATTAATGAGATCAACTAAGCACAATTATTAAAAGGAGAAACTGAAACCCTCTGAACCCCAAATCTATAGATAATATCCCCATACAACACAGATTCTTTGTACATATTTCTTTACATTCTGAAATGAATGGTTGTGTGCTAAGTCGCTTCAGTCATGTCTGACTCTTTGTGACCCTATGGACTATAGCCTGCCAAGCTCCTCTGTCCATGGGGTTCTCCTGGACAGGACATTGGAGTGGGTTGCCATTTCCTCCTCCAGGAGATCTTCCTGACCCAGGGATCAAGCCTGCATCTTTAACAATTCCACCCAGAGACTGGGCTGCTTAGAAAAATCAGAAACCCAACTCTGACAGGCTGACAAGTTAAGAAGGACACTTGCTTACCTTCCCCCTGAGTCTTGATACAGCAATACAACTCTAGACCTAGTCATAGTTTCATTCATTGTCTTACTTCCCTGAGACACATTACAATAGTCTCACATGTCTAGAACACATCTACATCTTTTTTTTTTTTTTTCTTGTCCCACTCTGTGCGACCCCATAGATGGCAGCCCACTAGGCTCCTCTGTCCCTGGGATTCTCCAGGCAGGAATACTGGAGTGGGTTGCCGTTTCCTTCTTCTTCTTCTTCTTTTTTTTTTAATTTTAAAATCTTTAATTCTTACATGTGTTCCCAAACATGAACCCGCCTCCCACCTCCCTCCCCATAACATCTCAGTGGGTCATCCCCATGCACCAACCCCAAGCATGCTGTATCCTGCGTCAGACATGGACTGGTGATTCAATTCTTACATGATAGTATACATGATAGAATGCCATTCTCCAAAATCATCCCACCCTCTCCCTCTCCCTCTGAGTCCAAAAGTCCGTTATACACAGCTGTGTCTTTTTTCCTGTCTTGCATACAGGGTCGTCATTGCCATCTTTCTAAATTCCATATATATGTGTTAGTATACTGTATTGGTGTTTTTCTTTCTGGCTTACTTCACTCTGTATAATTGGCTCCAGTTTCATCCATCTCATCAGAACTGATTCAAATGAATTATTTTTAATGGCTGAGTAATACTCCATTGTGTATATGTACCACAGCTTTCTTATCCATTCATCTGCTGATGGACATCTAGGTTGTTTCCGTGTCCTGGCTATTATAAACAGTGCTGCAATGAACATTGGGGTACATGTGTCTCTTTCCATTCTGGTTTCCTCGGTGTGTATGCCCAGCAGTGGGATTGCTGGGTCATAAGGCAGTTCTATTTGCAATTTTTTAAGGAATCTCCACACTGTTCTCCATAGTGGCAGTACTAGTTTGCATTCCCACCAACAGTGTAGGAGGGTTCCCTTTTCTCCACACCCTCTCCAGCATTTATTGCTTGCAGATTTTTGGATCTCAGCCATTCTGACTGGTGTGAAGTGGTACCTCATTGTGGTTTTGATTTGCATTTCTCTGATAATGAGTGATGTTGAGCATCTTTTCATGTGTTTGTTAGCCATCCTTATGTCTTCTTTGGAGAAATGTCTATTTAGTTCTTCGGCCCATTTTTTGATTGGGTCGTTTATTTTTCTGGAATTGAGCTGCATAAGTTGCTTGCATATTTTTGAGATTAGTTGTTTGTCAGTTGCTTCATTTGCTATTATTTTCTCCCATTCAGAAGGCTGTCTTTTCACCTTGCTTATGTTTTCCTTTGTTGTGTAGAAGTTTTTAATTTTAATTAGATCCCATTTGTTTATTTTTGCTTTTATTTCCAGAATTCTGGGAGGTGGATCATAGAGGATCCTGCTGTGATTTATGTCTGAGAGTGTTTTGCCTATGTTCTCCTCTAGGAGTTTTATAGTTTCTGGTCTTACATTTAGGTCTTTAATCCATTTTGAGTTTATTTTTGTGTACAGTGTTAGAAAGTGATCTAGTTTCATTCTTTTACAAGTGGTTGACCAGTTTTCCCAGCATCACTTGTTAAAGAGATTGTCTTTACTCCATTGTATATTCTTGCCTCCTTTGTCAAAGATAAGGTGTCCATATGTGTGTGGATTTATCTCTGGGCTTTCTATTTTGTTCCATTGATCTATATGTCTGTCTTTGTGCCAGTACCATACTGTTTTGATGACTGTGGCTTTGTAGTAGAGCCTGAAGTCAGGCAAGTTGATTCCTCCAGTTCCATTCTTCTTTCTCAAGATTGCTTTGGCAATTCGAGGTTTTTTTGTATTTCCATACAAATCTTGAAATTATTAGTTCTAGTTCTGTGAAAAATATGGCTGGTAGCTTGATAGGGATTGCATTGAATTTGTAAATTGCTTTCAGTAGTATACTCATTTTCACTATATTGATTCTTCCGATCCATGAACATGGTATATTTCTCCATCTATTAGTGTCCTCTTTGATTTCTTTCATCGGTGTTTTATAGTTTTCTATATATAGGTCTTTAGTTTCTTTGGGTAGATATATTCCTAAGTATTTTATTCTTTTCGTTGCAATGGTGAATGGAATTGTTTTCTTAATTTCTTTTTCTACTTTCTCATTATTAGTGTATAGGAATGCAAGGGATTTCTGTGTGTTGATTTTATATCCTGCAACTTTACTATATTCATTGATGAGCTCTAGTAATTTTCTGGTGGAGTCTTTAGGGTTTTCCATGTAGAGGATCATGTCGTCTGCAAACAGTGAGAGTTTTACTTCTTCTTTTCCAATTTGGATTCCTTTTATTTCTTTTTCTGCTCTGATTGCTGTGGCCAAAACTTCCAGAACTATGTTGAATAGTAGCGGTGAAAGTGGGCACCCTTGTCTTGTTCCTGACTTTAGGGGAAATGCTTTCAATTTTTCACCATTGAGGATAATGTTTGCTGTGGGTTTGTCATATATAGGTTTTATTATGTTGAGGTATGTTCCTTCTATTCCTGCTTTCTGGAGAGTTTTGATCATAAATGGATGTTGAATTTTGTCAAAGGCCTTCTCTGCATCTCTTGAGATAATCATATGGTTTTTATTTTTCAATTTGTTAATGTGGTGAATTACATTGATTGATTTGCGGATATTGAAGAATCCTTGCATCCCTGGGATAAAGCCCACTTGGTCATGGTGTATGATCTTTTTAATGTGTTGTTGGATTCTGATTGCTAGAATTTTGTTGAGGATTTTTGCATCTATGTTCATCAGTGATATTGGCCTGTAGTTTTCTTTTTTTGTGATATCTTTGTCAGGTTTTGGTATTAGGGTGATGGTGGCCTCATAGAATGAGTTTGGAAGTTTACCTTCCTCTGCAATTTTCTGGAAGAGTTTGAGTAGGATAGGTGTTAGCTCTTCTCTAAATTTTTGGTAGAATTCAGCTGTGAAGCCGTCTGGACCTGGGCTTTTGTTTGCTGGAAGATTTCTGATTACAGTTTCAATTTCCGTGCTTGTGATGGGTCTGTTAAGATTTTCTATTTCTTTCTGGTTCAGTTTTGGAAAATTGTACTTTTCTAAGAATTTGTCCATTTCTTCCACATTGTCCATTTTATTGGCATACAACTGCTGATAGTAGTCTCTTATGATCCTTTGTATTTCTGTGTTGTCTGTTGTGATCTCTCCACTTTCATTTCTAATTTTATTGATTTGATTTTTCTCTCTTTGCTTCTTGATGAGTCTGGCTAGTGGTTTGTCAATTTTCTTTATCCTTTCAAAGAACCAGCTTTTGGCTTTGCTGATTTTTGCTATGGTCTCTTTTGTTTCTTTTGCATTTATTTCTGCCCTAATTTTTAAGATTTCTTTCCTTCTACTAACTCTGGGGTTCTCCAATTCTTCCTTTTCTAGTTGCTTTAGTTGTAGAGTTAGGTTATTTATTTGACTTTTTTCTTGTTTCTTGAGGTATGCCTGTATTGCTATGAACTTTCCTCTTAGCACTGCTTTTATAGTGTCCCACAGGTTTGGGGTTGTTGTGTTTTCATTTTCATTAGTTTCTATGCATATTTTGATTTCTTTTTTGATTTCTTCTGTGATTTGTTGGTTATTCAGAAGTGTGTTGTTCAACCTCCATATGTTGGAATTTTTAGTAGTTTTTCTCCTGTAATTGAGATCTAATCTTAATGCATTATGGTCAGAAAAGATGCTTGGAATGATTTGGATTTTTTTGAATTTATCAAGTTTAGATTTATGGCCCAGGATGTGATCTATCCTGGGGAAGGTTCCATGAGCACTTGAAAACAAGGTGAAATTCATTGTTTTGGGGTGAAATGTCCTATAGATATCAATTAGGTCTAACTGATCTAATGTATCATTTAAAGTTTGCATTTCTTTGTTAATTTTCTGTTTAGTTGATCTGTCCATAGGTGTGAGTGGGGTATTAAAGTCTCCCACTATTATTGTGTTATTGTTGATTTCCCCTTTCATACTTGTTAGCATTTGTCTTACATATTGTGGTGCTCCTATATTGGGTGCATATCACATCTACATCTTAAAGATCATCTGAGCAGTCTGAAACACAACTCAGACTGAAGCCCACTCTTGGACTTCACAAGATGACAGCTGGAAGCAAATGACATTAACTGAATTCCTTTAGATTGGTTAAAAAGAAATCTTGTCTCTCAGGTAGGTAAAAATTAATGAGACATTCAGGATGCTTTTAGTCTATGTAGCAATGGTGGGGTTTCTCTGGAGACTGTAATATTTAAAGTTACATTTTATTACTAAACCTTGTAAAGGATCTGCAAATTACATTTGCTTAATTCCACAGCTGTGAAATGTCAGCCACTTGATGTCTTTGAATATTGCCTTCAGCTGACTTTGAAAACTTGGAGGATCTTGCTTCCTTTTCTCCAGTGTTTAACTTTTCAACCAAAAAGTGGCAATGGAAAAAACACCCCTGCTAATACAAGCCAGGTCTGATACAGAAGCCATTCTTTTTAGAATTCTTGGAGCTTAATTTCCAGGCAGCCTTTCCCCAGAGCAGTTTGATTTGCATGTGAAACTTTTTTTTCTGTAATTTACTTTGTTCCTTTAAAGTGACTTAAGATTTGATAGAAGGTCTGTTCCTCAGTGAGGATGAATAGTTGTCCAATTTTCTTAATTCACAGTTAACAAACTTTTATGAATCTCAGAGTCTGAAGCAGACATTCTAACACCTGTAAGGATTTGGAAATGAGTAGAATATGTCCCAACCTGGGCAAAGCCATCTTATGGGATCTGGATGCCAGATTCTTTTAGAGATTAGAGATGGGGGTGTTGAAGAGACAAAATAAAAAGGCAGTTAATCTTGCAAATATCTCCTAGAATGGCAAGGCTAAGGCAGGGGATGGGTTAATTTCTTCCTTCCTGCTATCTACATGTGAACAGGGTTCTGAACAAAGGCATTTTATTTTAACAGGCAGAGGGGCAGGATGAAGGTCATTATGTATGATTATAATAATAAAAGCAATGACAGTCAAGTCAAAGAAACTGTGAAGTCAGAATTGGCTTTTCTGTCTACCAGTTCTGAGGCCTCACTCCCAGGGACAGGCCAGGTGAGTCATCAGTGAATGTGATGAGGTGAACCCACCAGCTCTTAACAGAGCTCCTGGGAGCCAGACCAGGTCCCCAGACTGCCTTACTTGTGCTTTGCAGAAATGTCCTCCTCTGTCGTCCACCCAGTTCATAACTTCCCACTTCTCCTTGGAGATCTGGCCCAGGTGTCAGCTTCCTTGGCAGATTGACCCCATGGTCCTCCCTTGAGTGTGGGCAACTCCCTCCCAGAGTTCAGAGATCTTTCGAAACCTTTTTCATCACAGACTCCAGAGCAAGGCCAGGCTGTAATGAGGAAGCAGCCAGGAGGCTCTTCTCACATTTGTAGTTAAGGGCCTGGTATAAAACATGTCATTGGTGATGAAAAGTGTATGTAAAATTCAATCACGGAGCAATTCATAGTTTTTACTTTCTTTTCCTTTCCTAGGCTATACACAGAGACCACATTGCACCTATTACTTCATCCTTATTTCTAATATAGAAACTGGCACAGACTAGGGCCTGATAAATGCAAATAAAGACATTAATGAGTTAATTAATAATGAAAATATATTCTCCGCAATTATATTGTTAGAGTAGTTCCCTTTGGGTTCAAAGATTCCTTTCTTCTAAGGAAAGCTTTCACAGTTTATAAGATGCCTTCAGAGTCTCTGCAGGTGATAAAGATGAGAAGAACATCTCCAGCTACAGGTGAAAATTTTCTGAGCTCCTCCAGGGCGTCAGAGTTCTGGATTCCACACCTTCTTCTCTCTTTCTAGAACCAGCATATGGGGTTGTCCCTTTCTGTGTTTGGGGCTGTGTCCTCCACAGATGGACAGCTGTCTCCAGCAAGCAGAGCCCAGTATATCTTAGTAACTGACACCCACTGGGGCTCTATACTATGCACCTCAGCCTGCTCTGTGTCAGGCAGGGCAAGATCACACCTGTGCCAGCAGGCTGGCACTGCAATCTGTGAGGCTCCATGTTGTGAGGAGCATTCATTCTTTTCTTCCCTTGTGGACAGACACAGCACCGTGATGTCTAACTAAGAAAAGTTTGATACTTAAAAAATATATTCATTTCTCTGAGATGGAAGCAACACTGAGAGGCAAATCTCCCTTCTATAACCTCTTCTGCCTCACTTGCATGCATGCTAAATTGTTTCAGTCATGTTCGACTCTTTGTAACTCCATGGACTGTAGCCCATATGGCTTCTCTGTCCATGGGATTCTCCAGGGAAGAATACTGGAGTGGATTGCCATGACTTCCTCCAGGGGATCTTCAAAACCCAGGGATCAAACTTGCATCTTTTACATCTTCTGCATTGGTAGGTGTATTCTTTACCACTAGAGTCACCTGGGAAGTCCCTTCTGCCCCATAACTTTTATCAAATTAAAAATTAGAGAAAAAAGCAGAAACAGAGTTTGATATTGTAGTCTTTACCAGTAGTTCTGCCTCTGGGGGTTGTGGACCACTTAGCCTGCCTGTGCTAAGGCTGCTTACTGGGTGTTAAACTGGTTTGTGGTGTGATATGACTGAGCTCAAATCTATGCCTGTGGAAGTCTGATATTTAATTGGGATACAAGGCAGTAAGTACTTTAAAGTCCAGTTTGTCCTAAACCCACAGCCTAGGGAAGGTGTTCCAGGAGAGTGGCTGCCAGTGCCCTGTCCAAACTTCACCCACCTCCCAATATACCTGGGGCCCTGCACTGGGTCAGTGAGTGGAACACAGAGAATCAAAACTAACTGCATGGGGAAAGCATAATAAACTCCAGAGCTTATAGAAAGTGCTCAGATATGAACCCTCCCTCTGGGAGCCAGCATTGGAGATCCAATCCATGACAAGGTCATGCAGAGAGACCTGACAGGCAAGGCGAATCAGGTCTCAAGGGGTCCTCTGCCTGAGTATCTACCCCGAAAGCAAAATTGTCTGTTTACTGTCTGCTATACTATACTCTTCTGACATTACAGGGGGCTATCCCTGACCACCTTTCTCTGGAAAAAGTTAACTTAGAGCTCCAGTTAACAATTTCCTACATATAAAAAGAATGTCTTGGCTTAAACCCCTCTGATAGCTTTCTAACTTACCTGACTGGTCTGTCCAGATTTTTACAAATACACTTGTGAATTGTTTACGGCCCCCACCTGTGAGAGGCACGAAGCTTAAAGCATCTTAAAGATATAGAGCCCCTTTTTTTAAAGAGCTAAAAATTATATTGGTGATGGGTTTCACTGTTGAGTCAATGACTGCTGCCAGGCCTCCATATTCTTTATCTTTTAGGCACCTGGAGGATATTAATCAATGTAATTGGGATATAGAAAAAGCAAAATAGTAGTTTTGATGTTAGCAATACTAGACTTTTGAGTTAATTAATTTTCTCTTTGTTATAAATCACTGTACTCCCCTTTCTTTGTTATAAATTGTTGTGTCCTTGTTATGTAAGAATGTAACTTTATTTAGTGCTTTCTGAGAGTGGCACCAGACTTTGGGAAGAACAACACTTTTAAGATTTTCTGGTTGACAGACCCTTATCAGAAAAGGGCCATAAAATGTTAATTGGCCCTCTGGCCAGAAGATGATGTAAATCACCTAAGTCTTGTGTATACAGCTAGGTATGCAGAAAGAAAGCCTGGTCTTGATAAGCATCAGGGCTGCTGATGCTGCATAACTTTGTATTATCCATTGATCTCTATGTACGACCAAAAGTATAAAAAGCTTTCCTAACAATAAAGGATGGACCAGTTTCTCAGACCAGCTTCTCGAACTGGTTTCTTGGAAATCTGGCTCCCCCCATGTCGAATCTCTCTGTCTCTCTTTCTCCCTCTCCCTCTCTCTCCTTTTCAGGCTGAATTCCCATCTGGGGCATGGAGGCTCTTCGAGTCTACTTACTTGCCCTGGCTTCTAAGACCCACGCAAGAGGGAGCCCAAGGCGGGGCACCCTCCACTATTCAAGTGGGCACTGGTGGCCTAACGTAGACGGTGCAAGTTCCTTGTCTTGGAACTTTATTGCTTTTCCACATAAGTCAAGTTATTCAGCCTCTTTTCTCCACCAATTTTCCTACTACACTATTCTTTCCTAATCTCTTTATATTTCTAAATAAGTAAGCTTTTCCTCGCCTACTCTGTCCACCCTTTGAATTACCCTGGATCCACCAGGGCTGGACCCCAGCACCCTCCCACCTCTCCTGGCTAGGGGCAGCAGTATGAGCTTTCTTCTGCACATAAGGGGCTGCACCCTCTGTTCAGCTCAGTTCAGTTCAGTCACTCAGTCATGTCCGACTCTTTGCGACCCCATGAATTGCAGCATGCCAGGCCTCCCTGTCCATCACCATCTCCCAGAGTTCACTCAAACACACGTCCATCAAGTCCGTAGGCCCTGCAAATCTTCCTGGCATAGAACCACCATGAAACACATCCTGAGCCCCTATTCTTACTGAAGAGGCACAGCAACCCTCTGGGGGATGAGTCCCCTTCTAGCCCAGGGGTCTGGCTCAACAGCACCCACAATATACAGGCCCCCAGTCCCTCCAGAGTGGGCACTTGAGGAAGACACTCCAAGTATCCAAAGAGATAGAACCTCAATAAATGTGTGAAGTTAATACCTAAACTACTGCTTCATGACAACATTTATGAGGTGTGGAGTTCTCTGTATGGGGCTAATCCCCAGCCTCACTTTCAGTGATTTAGTTATCTTAACAGCCCCACAGGACAGGTGATTCTAGCTCTGTTTTAGAACTAAGAAGCTCAGATTTAGAAATGCTCTGTGATTTGCCTAAGGTTATTCAGCTAACAATAGGAGCAAAGCAAAGTTGGGCTGAGCCTGCCTCCTCTGAAGCTGCGTTCTTTCCTAAAATGCAACCCAGTGACTCCAGATGGGCTTCTGCCTGCCCGCTGTGAGGTGAGGCTGGACACGTGGTCTAGGAGATGTGAAGAAGTGACGTGTTTTCATTACACTGTTAACATAGGACATACACTTTCTCTTAAGCAAAGACAGAAAACGATTCCTTTGGTCTGCATAGCAGCTTAGAAAATACTTTAGGAAAGTCAATTTTGCTGAATTTATGAATCAAAAAATAAAAGATGGTGCAGATGAACAGGATTTTTTAATGTGGGTGCAGATGAACAGGATAACAGAGTGCAAAGGGCAAATCTCCATAAACTCAATGAGAACCCAATGACACAAATGCTTGCATCTTACATGAGAAGAGCACATAGACAGCCAATGTGTTTTCACCACATGAGTACCATCCAAACGAGGCCATGCCAGCCTTACTGAGAATATATACCTCCTATCAGCTTCCTTCTAAGTCCTTGGTGGGTATGGCAAGAGAATAAGCTGTGGTCAGAGTTCCCTCTGCTCACTCCAACCTCTCTCTAACTCCTGATATTTACAATATTTCATCAGATACAGTGATTTCTCCAATGAGATGAACTATTGCAAATTATCTATGACACATATGTTATTTTCAATTATAGGAGGCAGTGCCCATTGTGTTCCACTTTGTATTAGTCAGCTTGGGCTGCAGTAACAAAAAACAAACAAACAAAACCATTGTTTAAGGAGGCTTAAAAAATGGACTTTTATTTCTCACATTTCTTGTTATTTGTTTCTCAGTTGCTAAGTCATGTCCAACTCTATGCCACCCCATGGGCTGCAGCACTCCAGGCTTCCTTGTCCTTTACAGTCTCCTGAAATTTGCTCAAACTCATGTCCATTGAGTCCATGATGCCATACAACCATCTCATTCTCTGTCCTGCCTTTCTCCTCCTGCCCTCAGTCTTTCCCAACATCAGGGTCTTTTCCAGTGAGTTAGCTCTTTGCATCAGGTGTCCAAAGTATTGGAGATTCAGCTACAGCATCATTGATTCCAATAAATATTCAGGGTTGATTTCCTTTAGGATTAACTTGTTTGATCTCCTTATAGTCTAAGAAATTCTCAAGAGTCTTCTCCAATACCACAGCTCAAAAGCATTGATTCTTTGGTGCTCAGCCTTCTTTATGGTCCAACTATCACATTCACACATGACTACTGGAAAAACCGTAGGTTTGACCATAGAAACCTTTGTTGGCAAATGATGTTTAATATGCTGTATAGATTGGTCATAACTTTTATTCCAAGGAGTAAGCATCTTTTAATTTCATGGATACAATCATCATCTGCAATGATTTTGGAGCCAAAGAAGATAAAATCTGCCACTATTTCCATTTTTTCCTCATCTATTTGCCATGAAGTGATGGGACTGGATGCCATGATCTTACGTTTTTGAAACTCACAGTCCCAGAGGGTAGGAAAGCCAAAATCAAGGGGCTGGCAGATTTGGTTTCTGATGAAGTGTCTTTTCTTGGTTTATGGATGGCTGTCTTTTCACGGTGTCCTGACACAGTGAGAGGAGAGAAGGCAGAAGGAAGAGGAGGGAAGAGGAAGAAAAGAGAAAAGAACATGTTGAGAGAAGAGAGGAGGGGTGTAGGATGGAAGGTGAGCTCTCTGGTGTTGCTTGTTACCAGGACACTAATCCTATCAGATCAGGGCCTCACCTGTATGATCTCATTTAGCCTTAATTGCCTTCTTAGAGGCCCTATCTCCAAATACAGTTATACTTTATCGCTTCTACAAATGAACTTCATAGGGATACATGTTCAAAACACCCTCTTAGGGGCATAGAGTCTGGAGTTCCATGGTTTTCTTTAAATTCCACCTTTGCCCATTAAACCTGGGGGACCTTGGTCAAGTTACTGAACTTCTCTAGTCTTATTTCTCATCTTTAAAACAGGGATAGTAGTAGTTCTACCTCTGGGATTGTTATGAGGATTAAACTACACAATTTATGGAAGTGTTTGGAATGGACCTGGTGTATGTGTAAGCTATTACTATTACTCTTTAAAACTGCATGTTATAAAATGTTCTAAAATCTTACTATTGTATTTCCTCACCTATTGAAAAATGAAAAAAGTCAAAGTGTTAGTTGTTCATGTGTGTCTGAGACTTTGTGACCCCATGTAGCCTGCCAGGCTCCTCTGTCCATGGAATTTTCCAGTCAAGAATACTGGAGTGTGTAACCACTCCCTTCTTCAGGAGATCTTTCTGACCTGGGGATCAAACCTGGTCTCTTGCATTGCAGGAAGAGTCACCAGGGAAACACTCGCTGACTATGGAACATAAATTCGTAAAATGCATCAACTAAGAGATATTCTTTGAGGTCAGTAATGACAACGACTTGCTATTGCTGAGGGCTCCCCATTCCACAGATTGTGGTGCAATCCTTATGGCCCTTATCTCACATAGTCTGCACAACTCCTGAGATCCTATTCTTAACTTTGTCAGACAGAAGTGACAGCTGCCATCACAGAGGGCCAGTGATTCTCTCAAAGTTACTCAGCTATAAAGGGAAGATTCTGGGTACAATTTCTCAAACCCCATACCTTTTACTGTTAATTGTATTGCAATACAACATAATGTAAGATTTATTTTCTACAAGTTATCAGTTTCCTCAGTAAAAGTTGTATCTGGTTTGTACTTGTTCCAGTCCCTATGCTGTGCTGTGAAAAAAACTCACTCCAGGCAACTGTAACCCAGGGGGCCAGCGAAACCTCAGCATGACAACGTTCATCAAGCCTGAGGGTGGGGGGGTGGGGCATTCCCTGTGACTGCAGAGATCACAGGAGGCTGCTTGGAGAGAGCCACTCCAGATGAACCACAAAGCAGAGCTGGAGGGAGGCAGTTAGGGGAGGAACTCCGGAGCATATAGCTTAGATGCGTGACATTTTTTTCTGCGTGCTTACTTCAACTTCATGAAGTTTTAGGGCACCTGCCACAGGCCAGGTGCCCTGCTGGATGTCAGTGATAAAATACTACCACAGGAACACAACTGTCCATGTAGTCTTTACAGAGGCAGAGTCCAGTGGGAGAGTTGGATTTGGGGATGTTATTAAAATACGAGGTGGAGTTGAAACAGGCAGCTCTCCAGAGCAACCTGCTTGAGATCAGGACTGTGGGCTTCCTGGAGGCTTTGCATCGAGCTGATCACAGTCAGAGGGGACAATGGGTGAGGAATGAGCATTCCAAGAAGGGGCATAGCTGACCTGAGGCCAGAGACAGCTCACTGCTGAGTGTTTGGGGAACCCACGCTTTATTGTCTAGACAACAAGAGGGCTTGGAGACTGGCCAGAGATGGGAGAGTTACACCCTGCCTCTGATTTTCAGCCTCTGGCTGTGTAGTTGGACTTTTCATAAGAGCAGGGATCCAGGGAGGCCAGCTGGCTGGAGACACTAACAGTCAGCTTCAGACAGCTTGTGGTGAGGTTGGTTAGGTGTCTGAAACCTGGAGCTACAGAAACTATTTCCACTCTGAAGGAGAGCTAATTCTCGGGCTACCTGTCTGTTTCCTTCTGCTGCTGATTCCCCAGGGTTTGCATTATATGGTGGACATTGGCAGTGTGGATCCTACTCTTGGCATCTGGCTTCCACAAAATCTGATCATTTTGGGATGCAGCCTGTACAGTCGCCCCCCACACACATACCACCTGTCAACCCACTCCAACTTGCTATAGCCTATTGCTCCAAACACAAGCACTGGCTATAGATCTCTGTGTTGATATCTTGGACTTGGGAATTAGAAAACCAAATCACTCCTCCCCTGAAGTGGAAATAAAACATAAGTGTTGTTGGCAGCTCTATTTTTACATTTTTGGTGTTGTAGAGAAAGGTAATCTCAAGTGAGTGAAAATTAGAATGGTATCCACAGCCTGCAAAGATGAGAATTAGACTGTGACACAGTGATATCAGCCCTGACACTGAAGCTTGGGACTGTCATCTTCCAGTGGAGAACCTTCCCTTCTTTTTGTGGTTTGTTGTAGTTTAGTGTTTTAGCTAAGTTTTGTCTGATTCTTTGTGACCCCATGGACTGTAGCCCACCAGGTTCCTTTGTCCTTGGAATTTTCCAGGCAAAAACAGTGGAGTGGGTTGCCATTTCCTTCTCTGTTCCATGGCTTCCTTGTTGATTTTGTGAGCCAATGCCTCCTCTTTACAGTTAAGTCCAGTGAAAGGTCTGTAGAAGTTTTTTGGGTTTTAGTCCATTTATATATTGTGTTCATAAACACATAATCGTGATTGTAGTCTTGCCTAGGATTAACAGTCACATGGCACAGACAAGGTTCAAATTTAGACAATTTGACCATTTATACAGTAGATTTGTATTCATAACTGCTATAGTTAGCAGCCTGCAAATTTCAATGATTTACTCTCATGAAGTTTCACTCTCACCCATGCCACTGTGGATGTCCCTAGATAGGCAGACCAAAAGTTCTCACATCTAATATTTAACAGCCTCAGCCTGAGAATGGTTCACATCATCTCCACTGGCACTACACCAGCAAGAACCAGTGATGTGATTTCACCTGAATGAAAAGAGAGCTGGGAGGTTAAGTGCTTGGATAGCCAGTTCTGCTCTAGCCACAGTTAGCACAGGAGGGGAGCATTGATTATTGGTGTCCCTCCTGTCTTTACCACAGATCCCATTCAATCCACCAGGGTTCAGTGGAAAGACAAAGGGATTGAGCTCTCCAGAATCCCGAGATTGACGTGAGGAACAAGTCAGGTGATGTTGGGTCACTGCGTAGAGAAGGAGAAGCAAACCCCATTGCATCATAAGCATCTGGACACAGGAAAAGATTTTCTTTGCCATGCACATGACCTTGGTCTCCAAGGTACTAGGCGGCAGGAATGTGGGGGCTGGTGCACACCTTCAAGCACCGCCTAACTCCATGGTTTTTTCCCTGTGAATGAGAGTCAGGGAAGGAAGCAACAAGTAAATATGGGGAGAAGTCAATCACATGAAATTACAGAGCAAGGAATCAGTCATAGAATATGGACCCTGCCCTCTAAACCTGGAGGTGAGAATAACAGGCCAAGGGCTGATCTTTTATCTTCTAGCTTGTTGGTCATGTGATATTATAATAAATAGGCATTTTACCCCCTAATTAGAGGCCTGCTGTGCCTCATTTATAGGATCTTAGAAGAAATGCTGTAGGAACCCAGGGTATACTTTTGAGTATGGTAGCAGCATGGGGTATCCCATGAGCTTTCCAAGGTGGAGTGAAAGGACTCGTGCAGACTTCAGAGGCATATCCAAGACCTGGCAACTGCCCCTAACACACCCATTTGTACACACATGCACACACAGGCACACACACACTACAGTCTGCTTTGGACCTATATAGAAATAAACTGCCTGGCCCCTAGGGTTGCAAGCATGCCTCATAATATATGTGAAAAGAATCAAATTAGCTTGCAGGACATTTCCTGTTTTCTTTTCAATGCACAGAAGGATGATGTGAGTCCTGCTCTGATGATCTCTGAAATGGTTCTTTACCTTGAAACAACATTAAAGTCACTACTGTCTGAGAATCTAGGAGTCTGTTTACAATATAATTAGCATGGTAATCAAAGGCAGTCAATGAAACACAAAAAACCAATTACTTGTGGCTTTAAACTGTTCGCCATTAAATAATAAAACTAGAAACAACAACGAATCCTGTTTTCCTAGTGAACTCTCAGTCACACTGTCTTTGTGAGGCTTTGAGGTAAAAAAAAAAAAAAATAATAATAATCAATTCATCACTGTCTGAGACCTTAGCTTATTATAGACATCTGCTGATGGCAAAAAGCCAAGACCACTGTTACAATGTTTCCACTAAAGCAAAGACATTTTTATGCTATTCACAAGGAAGAAAGGTTGATTTATTTATGTCTGGGGTAAATATCTCTGTATGTTTTTCTTTTCTGCCAGATTTTGTCTTCTGAACTATTCATAAAAATAATTGGCAGCATTCAGTCAAAAGCTAGTTGGTCTCCAATTTCAATTTCTCCTTAGGTATCCTGCCTTGAGTTGAGCCTGGTCTTGTGGGCCGGCAAGGGTGAGTGTGCAGGCAAGAGCCTCTCTAGGTCCAGATCATTCACAATGATGGGGCCAGCTGGGTGGGGGACCTCACCTGAAACTGCTCCTGCACAGGGTCGGGAAGAGGACGGCAGGTGCCTAAGGGGCCTTCATGCAGACTGATCAGATGCAGTGGGTACACAGTGTGGTCATTCAGCTCTACTGGCAAAACCAATGGCACCCTTTTGATGGCTGGTATATTTCTCGCTCCAGTGAGAGAGGAGAATTGCTTTCAATCATCAGTGGAAAGGACATGATCAGAGAGAGTGGTGAAGTTGCTTGCTGATGTCCCCAGCAAGTAAGATACTGATTCCATATCCCACACTCTTTCCACTCCATCAGATATCCTCTGGACCTGATCTGAGAGTGCTGTTCTCCTAGATGGTTACTTTCTGGAGAGGAGAGACTGTCAGTAACTCAATCTCCCTAGAAAGCATCCACAGCAAAAAAAAAAAAAAAAAAAAAAAAAAAAAATATATATATATATATATATATATATATATATATATATATATATATAGCTCAGAATGTTCCATCAGCCATCAGAAGGTGACAGTCATCATTTCCTAGTTCAAAGTTTGATATATCTGCATTATGCTCCCTTGTTGGATTTACTTTACTTCAATTTCCCAGATCATTTGCTTTTTTTTTTTTTTTAATACTGTAGATGGAAGCCTGGCTTTTAGTTAGGTTGCTAAGTTTTTGTTTATCCTGTTGCCCCATCTAGAATTCAATATCCATATTACTTTAAACGTATCATAATTACATCAACACCAACCACTCATTACTGGACACTAGTTTTATAAATGGGAGTGCTGGAGGTAGGTAATTCAGATTACTGGCTATGTCTTCCACCAAAAAGGTTGATCCCCTTAAATCAACACATCTTGCTTGATTTTACTAACATATATTAGGACTTTCATTTGCATTAATTTTAATTTATAAACATGCTATATATATTAACCCATGCTAAACCAAAGTTGACTTTCCTTCCCTCACTCTGGGAAATAAAAATAAAATAGAAACTTCAACAAAATGAAAAGCTTAATTTTACCTTGATTGACAAATGATTTTACTTTGGAGTTGTATTATTATCTTAAAAAATTAGATGCAGAGAATAAGGAGACTGGCTTTTTTATCATTAATTTTTTTTTTGCCCTGAAAACAAACAAAACATCTACAAACTGATATCCTTCATGAACATATAGTCAAAAATTCTAAACAAAATTTTTATCAGATGGAATCCAACACTATAGCACAAGGATCCTTACCTCATACTATATGCAACATTTAACTCAAAGTGGATCATACACCTAATGTAAAACCTATATTATGAAACTTCTACAAGACAACAAAAAAGAAAAAAAAAATGTGTGACCTTGGATATTAGTAACGACACCAAAGGCACAATCTATGGAGTATTGGAGAAATGCAAATTAAAACCACAAGTCACCGTAAGTATAATTAGATTAAATTAGAAAGTCTGACCATATGTATTAGTGATGAGAATGTATAGGAACCAGAACTCTGCTGGTGGAAGTGTAAGGAAAAAAAGGAAGGCAGGAAGGAAGGAAGGAGGGAAGGAGGGGAAGAAGGAAATGGTACAAAAATCCTGGGAAAGTTTGGCAGCTTCCTAAAATATACACCTGCTAAATGATCCAGGTTTCATCCACAGATATTTGGCATCTTGAAAATTACTGGTTTATATATTTGGTCTGATTTTTTGTGGTGGTGTTGTCATTAGCTTTTTTTTCCCCCATGCAGGAGGGTTTCTGTTTCACTATTCCAGCTAAGTATAAGTCTGCAAGCAGTTTTTAGAGATGGAGCTTTACCAGTAAGTACACAAACACTTTAACAAAACCGTCACCAGGGGCTTCCCATTGGCCACCAAATCCACACTTGTATATCCCCTGCTGGCTAATTCTGTGTACTTTTCTGTTATCCTCAAAGTCTGAGGTCATCTCCAGTTTCTAAAAGGATCTAGTCATAGTCCTGGAATTTCATATTAGTGACTGCACTTCAGTTTGATTAAAATGAGCTAATGCTTTATACCAAGCTCTATAGAATGTACTGGGAACAGAGAGAATTTCATAACAGTTCTCAGTATGGAGAAGAGCCATGTCATCCATGTCAACCATGAAATTCTAGGTCAATCTGGATGTGAGAAAAAGCATTCCATCAAGTCTTTAGGGTTTCAGCCTCTCAACATGTGCCTAACTCTACTTTAAGCTATACGTTCATAGCATTCCAGCCTACTGGTTCTGCAACTCTATAACACAAAAATCAGACCAGAAGACCATCTCAGGTATCTCAACATCAACTCTATAAGTAGATACTATTAGTCACATTTTATGTAAGATGAAACTGATACTTAGAAAGTTTAAAGACTGCTTCATAATCATTCTTTTAAGCATTGGTAAGATAAAATTAAGTAAAAAGTAACATATTTCTATCCTATACAATATCTGTTTTTACATCACTTACTGCAGATCCAAAGTACAAAACACAGGGCCTAAAACATATCAGGTGTGTGATCTGTGCAAATTATAGTAATACTAGCAGTGAAACCAAGTGGATGGAAAAAATGTATTTGTGCCCATAAATCCCACAGTTGTTGATGTTGTTCAGGAGCTCAGTCAAGTCCAACTCTTTGTGACCCCACGAACACAGCATGTCAGACTTTCTTGCCCTTCACTATCTCCCTGAGTTTGTTCAGATTCTTGTCCACTGTGTCAGTGATGCCATCCTGTCATCTCATCCTCTGTCTCATCCCCTTCTCTTCTTGCCCTCAACATTTCCCAGAATCAGGGTCTTTTCCATTGAGTCAGTTCTTCATGTCAGGTGTCCAAAATATTGGAGCTTCAGCTTCAGCTTCAGCATCAGTCCTTTCAATGAATATTCAGGACTGATTTCCTTTAGGAGTGACTGGTTTTATATCTTTGAGGTCCAAAGGACTCTCAAGAGTCTTCTCCAACACCACAGTTCAAAGACATCAATTCTTTGGTGTTCAACTTTCTTTATGGTACAACTCTCACATCCATACGTGATTAGGAAAAACCACTGCTTTGACTAGATGGACAATTGTTGGCAAAGCAATGGCTCTGTTTTTTAATATGCTGTCTAGGTTTGTCATTGCTTTTCTTCCAAGAAGCAAGCATTTTTCAATTTCATTAAAGCACTCACCATCTGCAGTGATTTTGCAGATAAAAAAAAAAAAAAAGTCTCCCACTGTTTCCCCATCTATTTGCCATGAAGTGATGGGACCAGATGCCATTACCTTAGTCTTTTGAATGTTGAGTTTTAAGCCAGCTTTTTCACTCTCCTCTTCCACTTTCATCAAAAGTCTCTTTAGTTCCTCTTTACTTTCTCCCATAAGGGTGATGTCATCTGCATATCTGAGGTTATTGATATTTCCCCTGGCAATCTTGATTCCAACTTATGCTTCATCCAGCCCAGCATAGTATAGTCCTGTATAGTATGTGGCTCAAATAGACCTTTGTGTTCTTGTCTGTTCTTGGTTGTACATACAGAATCTGGGTTGGGGTCCTTAACTATATTAAGAAGGTACTTATGTAGCAAGATCCCAAACTGGACCTTAAAAGGGAGTACATTGATAGGCCAAGGGAAGACTATTTTCAGTGTCTGAAAGATGGCAGGGAGAAGGATAAAAGGCTCAAGGTACAGGGAGACTGGTCTAGCAGCCCAGGCAGAGGCAAATCATACTCCCTGCCCATGCTCCCTGTGGATTTGGGCTGGGATTCATAGAGTGCAGAGTGCAGTGACTTAATTTCTTCTAAAAACTAAGAGGGACACAAGGCCCTGAGTGGTGAGACCCTGAGACCCTGCCTACAAAGGGAGAAATCTTTACCACAGCACACTGAGGTCTACTCTGGGTAGAAGATAACAACAGTAATTTGGAAGTAGAGGACACATGATCATGTATGAGGCTTTTCTTTGTGACTCCTATATGGCATCAGTCAGTCAGTTCAGTAGCTCAGTCATGTCCCCCTCTTTGTGACTCCATGGACTGCAGCATGCCAGGCCTCTCTGTCCATCACCAACTCTTGAGCTTGCTCAAACTCATGTCCATAGAGTCAGTGATACCATCCAACCATCTCATCCTCTGCCATCCCCTTCTCCTCCTGCCTTCAATCTTTCCCAACATCAGGGTCTTTTCCAATGAGTCAGTTCTTCACATCCAGTGGCCAAAATTTTGGGGTTTCAGCTTAAGTATCAGTCTTTCCAATGAATGTTAAGGACTGATTTCCTTTACGATTGATTCGTTTGATCTCCTTTCAGTCCAAGGGACTCTCAAGAGTCTTCTCCAACATCAGTTCAAAAGCATCAGTTCTTCAGTGCTCAGCTTTCTTTGTAGTCCAACTCTCACGTCCATACATGATTACTGGAAAAACCATAGGTTTGACTAGATGGAATAGCATGAGTCTTTGCAAGTCTCAAGGATTTAGGGAGAACAAGTGAAGGGAAGAGTTAGGAACAATGTGAATCTGACCAACTCAGGGAGATTGTTCTTCAGTACAGTCTTTTCTTAATTGTCAAACACATCCTGTCCTTGACAAGATATTGGTGCACAGAGCATAGGCTTGGGGATTATACAGATATGGGGCTGGGTACCTGAACCATTTAGTTAACTTCTCTCAGCTTCAGTTTCTTCATCATTAATATAGGAATAATAGCTGCTTCTCAAAAGAGTCATAGAGAATGAAGCATTCATACATGTGCAGAGTTTAACCCATCCCTTTGGTGCTCACCCTAGGTTCAGTAAATGCTCACAGGAAAAAAAAACAAAAATGAATGAAGCATTCTTTGAAAGTCCCTGTTTGTTATACTAGGATTAATCTTTCTCATTCTGCACTGACATTTCCTATAAGATTCATGGGCTTGACTGGGTTGCTGGGTATCAGGAAGTGAAATTACAGTGACTTGAAGGTCATTGTAAAGATCCCTCCATAGTGTTTAAGTCAACATAAAGTGATCCCCACCATGAGTGGTAAGCCTCTAGGCTTTGCCTGAGAGCCTGGCTGAGCAGTGAAGCAGAACAAGAAAAGTTATACAGAATGATCCTGGCTCTGCCTAGAAGGGGTCTGTAATCATGCACACGTGATTAGATACTGCACAGGTGGATGGCAGATACTTTTCAGATAGGTCGATAAAGCAGAGTTTGCTTCTATTATGATCACTTACATAAGACTATTTCAATCATGCACTGTCTGCATTTCAGATTACATAAATATACCCATTTAGGCACCAAGGTTATGCTGGATTCATTCTTGCATCCCATGGTTACTCACTGGTGCTAATCTTTACTGGATATTGTAATGATATCTGGGGATAAAACATTGAGTAAGCACCATTCCTGTCCTTTCTTCCAGTGATGAAAAAAGTGAAAACATGAAAGTGTTAGTCACTCAATGGTGTCCAACTCTTTACAACCCCATGAACTGTAGCCCACCAGGCTCCTCTGTCCATGGAATTCTCCAGGTGAGAATATGGGAGTGGGTAGCCATTCCTTTCTCCAGGGGATTTTCCTGACTCAAAGATTGAACCCAGTTCTCCTGCATTGCAGGCAGATATGAGCCACCAGGGAAGCCCTCTTCAATGATGAGAACAGACAATTACAGCAGAGTGAGATGAATGGTGGAGGGAATGCCTTTGTGCTAAGTCCATACAAGGACCACAGGGGACTTCAAAAAGTGAGGTCACACCTGAACTGAGGTCAGAAAGACAAGTAGGAACTGGGCAGATGGAAAAGGGAGAAATGGGAAGCTCTTTGTGCAATCATTCCAGATGTTCAAGTTGGGTTTAGAAAATGCAAAGGAACCAGAGATCCAATTGCCAGTGTCTGCTGGATCATAGAGATAGGAAGGAAATTCCAGAAAAACATCTACCTCTGTTTCATTGACTATACCAAAGCCTTTGACTGTGTGGATCATAAAAAATTGTGGGAAAATCTTAGAGATGGAAATACCAGACCATCTTACCTGTCTCCTGAGAAACCTGTATGTGGGCCAAAAAGCAACAGATAGAACCTTGTATGGAACAAACTGACTGGTTCAAGATTGAGAAAGGAATATGACAAGGCTATTTATTGTCATCCTGTTTATTTAACTTATATGCAGGTGACAATTTGCAAAATGCCAGGCTGGATGAGTTACAAGCTAGAGTTAAGAATGCCAGGAGAAATTTCAATAACCTCAGATATGTGGATGATACCACTCTAATGGCAGAAAGCAAAGAGGAAATAAGAGCCTCTTATGAGGGTGAAGGAGGAGAGTGAAAAAGTCAGCTTAAAACTCACTATTAAGAAAATGGTATCTGGTCCCATCACTTCATGACAAATAGAAGGGGGAAGGGAAGCAGTGACAGATTTCCTCTTCTTGGGCTCTAAACACTGTGGATGGTGACTGCAGCAGTGAAATTAGAAGACCATTTCTTCTTGGCAGGAAAGATATGACAAACCTAGATAGTGTGTTAAAAAGCAAAGACATCACTTTGCCTACAAAGGACTGTATAGTCAAGGTTATGATCTTTCCAGTAGTAATGTATGGATGTGAGAGTTGGACAATAAAGAAGACAGAGTGCTAAAGAATTGATACTTTTGAATTGTGGTGCTGGAGAAGACTCTTGAGACTCCCTTGGAAAGCAAGGAGATCAAACCAGTCAATCTGAAAGGAAATCAACCTTTCTTTGGAAGGACTGATCCTTAAGCTTAAAGTCCAATACTTTGGCAACCTGATGTGAAGAGCTGATTCATTGGAAAAGACCCTGATGCTGGGAAAGATTAAAGGCAGAAGGAAAAAGGGGGTGACAGAGGATGAGATGGTTGGATGACATCACTGATTCAATGGACATGAACTTGGGCAAACTCTGAGAGATGAGGCACAAGGAAGCCTGGCATGCTGCAGTCCATGGGGTCATAAAGAGTCCGACATGACTTGGTGACTGAAAAAACAATCATTCAATAATTACTGGTTTAGCACTTCTCTGTTGTCCTGTGCTCCAATTACAAAATGATGAATAAGACAGAACCTTTGTCCAAGGAGGCAGTGAAGGCATGGAGTCACAGGAGCTTCTAAAGGGGAAGTGGAAGTTGCTAAAGGATGACCATTCTATTGCTAACCTGGTTGGCAGGGGGAGGGTGGAGGTGTATTGGGAATGTCTTAAAATGAGACTTGAATGCTTCGCAGGAGTTAGGTGGTGTATGTGAACAGAATAGCATTTCAGGCGGAAGGGAGAGCATATGTGAAGGATGAGAAATTAGAAAAATGTTGGCACTTTCAAGGAAGTGAAATAATTTCAGCCCATGTAGAGCCTGGAAAGTGGAAGGAGAGGTGAGAATGGAGAAGTGAGAAGGGCCTGGTCATGCCAGGCTATGGGACTCAGGTTAGACAGGATGGACAGTTGGAAACATTTTAAGGGTGGCCATAACATTTAGATTTCAGACTGAGAAAAAGAAGCACTTTTGGTTATGATATGGAGGATGGATTGGAAGTGGGGCAGGAAATAACTCTCCTCTCTAGAACAGGTCTGGTGAGACCAGGGGAGCTGAGAATCCACATAAGAGTTCATTTTAGTAACTCAGACAATGCTGCTGTGAGCATCAGGAGAGGCAGACAAAATTGAGATTACAGATGAGTTATATAGGCAACATGGTAGATTGTTTTTCTCAGAAGGTTAAAGCAAGTTTTGTAACCTAAAGTTGCATATCAAAAATTCTTTCTGATCAATAAGGTAAATTCTTCCTCACCTAACAAATTTCTTGCTCTCAGAAGGAAGAGGGTCCTGACTTCCCGGACAAAGTAGGTAATATTGGCACCAACTGCCCACCCACCACCTCTCCTTCTAACTTTGCTCCCATTGCAAGACTTTCTTGAGGCCCCACATGGGTACAAAAATCAGGAGATGGCTTGAGACCATGACTGCCCTCGACATCAGGTTTTCAGTGGTTAGTTCCACAGAATAATTCATAAAAGATTAAATTATCATGAGATATCATGTCAGCTGCTGAAACAACCAACAAATAAGTCCCAACACTGGTGAAATTCAGGCTTCTGTGTGCTTCTCCCTCCAGCTCCTGATGATCAGAACAAGGCAAGTGGCCAGGACACCATCTTCCAGAGATGCTGCAGTGAAGCAGTGCTCACCAATCTCTTCAGTGAAGCAGGGCTCAACGTTTTTTCTAAACCTCATCAAAGCAGCAAGGTACTGCATTTTTATCTTACTAAAGACAGTCAGATTTAACTGACTTTTAAGCTCTTTATGCTCAGGACTTGATCAACTTAGAGTTCTTTCCAGTTCCTATGGTCATTTACACCAAAACATATTCCTCACAGAGATTGTTGGAAATGTCCATTCCCAGCCATGTTCATTACTTTTACAAGTGGGCAGTGGATTGTAGCCCCATGTGATGTAAACCAATTCCACATCTGGACCTTAAAGCTCTCCCACCTATACTCTAGCCATTTCTTCTTCTTCTGTGATGAGGAAAACACTGGGTTCCCTTTTCAAGGTGTGAATAGGCAACAAGGGTCCCACTTAGCACCTTTGGACTTTGCTTAAGTGAGGAATAAGTCTTTTCTTTGTTAAACCAATGGAGTTTGAGGTTTTACTGCAGCAGAGTACATCCAGCCTATAATATATTCAGCTTGACTCTTACATCTTTTCTGAAGAAAACGCTCATCAGCAATTTTGAAAATGCCCATAGTCAGGCTGCATCTGCTCTCTATGCCCCATCTGGAAAAGGGCATGATTGTAAAGAAAACTTCTTGACCTCATACAGGACACTTAGAAAGTAAAATTACACTACTTGGATTTTTTTGGATATGATGATGGAGAGGGGCAGAGATAATGATATACTGCTGGATGGCAGTGTATTGGAGATAAGAAAATTGAGAGGCAGAGCATGTTGTATTCTGATTTGTTTCATTTTGATTTTGTGTAAAGTGAGAAGAAATAGTCAATTCTGTGTTGGATTTGCTGATTTTAAGGTACCTGTGGACATCTAAGTTGAGAATCCAGAGGAAATTTGGACACACCTACTGAAAACTTGGCTGGAGTGGTGACTGCATGGTGCTGGAGTGATTGTGAGGAGATACCCCATGCCCAAGGGCAGAGAAGCCCCAACAAGACGGTAGGAGGGGCAAAATCATGTTTAGAATCAAACCATATACCCTCCAGAGACCCTCAGAGGGCTCAAACAAACCTTGTGAACACCAGGACCCAGAGAACCCACCGAGACTGAGACAGAACTGAGTTTGAGTGTCTCTTGGGGAGGTATGGATCAACAGTGGACTGATGCAGGGGCAGGGGCTCTGGGTAAAGTAGACCTAGGTATGGCATAAGCCCTTTTTGAGGAGGCCCCCATTAACTCCACCACAGAACTGCCAGCAGTTATACAAGCCTGGGGAAACAGATTCTTGGACGGCACAAACAGAACTTTGTGTGTACAAGGACCCAGGATAAAGGAGCAGTGACCCCACAAGAGACTGACCCGTACTTGCCTAGAGTGTTGAGGAGCCTCTGATGGAGTCTTGGGTCAGTGGAGGCCTGCTGCAGGGTTGGGGGCACTGAGTGTAGCAGTGTATGCATGGGACCATAAGTTTGGCCTCAGGTAAATAACAGGGAGGGAGTGCAGACTTACCCATCAAAAGAAAATTGGATTAAAGATTTACTGAACATGGCCCCACCCATTAGAACAAAACCCAGTTTCCCCCTCAGTCAGTATCTCCCATCAGGATGCTTCCACACACCTATTATCTTTCTCCATCAGAGTCTAGACAGACTAAAAACTACAATCACAGAAAACTAACTAATCTGATTACACAGACCAAAGCCTTGTCTAACTCAATGAAACTGAGCCAGCCACGTACCACCACCCAAGACGGATGGGTCATGGTAGAGAGTTCTGATAAAATGTGGTCCACTGGAGAAGGGAATGGCAAACCACTTCAGTATTCTTGCCTTGAGAACTCCTTGAACAGTATGAAAAGGCAAAAACATAAGATACTGAAAGATGAACTCCCCAGGTCAGCAGTGCCCAAAATGCTACTGGAGATCAGTGGAGAAATAACTCCAGAAAGAATGAAGAGACAGAGCCAAAGCAAAAACAACACACAGTTGTGGATATGACTGCTGATGGAAGTAAAGTCAGATGTTGTAAAGAGCAATATTGCATAGGAAACTGGAATGTTTCCTATGAATCAAGGTCCATGAATCAAGGCAAATTATAAGTGGTCAAACAGGAGATGGCAAGAGTAATGGCATAGAAATTTTAGGAATCAGAGGACTAAAATGGACTAGAATGGGTGAATTTAACTCAGATGGCCATTGTATCTACTACTATGGGCAGAAGAAATGGAGTAGCCATCGTAGTCAACAAAAGATTTCAGAATGCAGTACTTGGATGCAGTCTCAAAAATGACAGAATGATCTCTGTTCATTTCCAAGGCAAACTATTCAATATCATAGTAATACAAATCTCTGACCTGACCAGTAATGCTGAAGAAGCTGAAGTTGAACTGTTCTATGAAGACCTACAAAACCTTCTAGAACTAACACACTAAAAAGATGCCCTTTTCATTATAGGATACTGAAATGCAAAATAGGAAGTCAAGAAATACCTGGAATAACAGGTAACTTTTGCCTTTGGGTACAAAATGAGACAGGGGAAAGGATAATAAAGTTTTGCCAAGAGAGCACACTGGTCATAGGAAACACCTTCTTCCAACAACACAAGAGAAACCTTTACACATGGACATCACCAGAGGGTCAATATGGAAATCAATTGATTATATTATTTGCAGCCAAAGATGGAGAAGCTCCATCAGCTCAGTTCAGTTCAGTCAGTCAATTGTGTCTAACTCTTTGTGATCCCATGAACTGCAGCATGCCAGGCCTCCCTGTCCATCACCAACTCCTGGAGTTCACCCAAACTTATGTCTATCGAGTCGGCAATGCCATCTAGCCATCTCATCCTCTGTCATCCTCTTCTCCTCCTGCCTCCAATCGCCCACAGCATCAGAGTCTTTTCCAATGAGTTAACTCTTTGCATGAGGTGGCCAAAATATTGGAGTTTCAGCTTTAGAATCATTCCTTCCAAAGAAATCCCAGGACTGATCTCCTTTAGAATGGACTGGTTGGATCACCTTGCAGTCAAAGGGACTCTCAAGAGTCTTCTCCATCACCACAGTTCAGAATCATCAATTCTTTGGTGCTCAATTTTCCTCATGGTCCAAATTCCACATCAATACATGACCACTGGAAAAGCCATAGCCTTGACTAGACGTACCTTTGTTGGCAAAGTAATCTCTCTGCTTTTGAATATGCTATTTAGGTTGGTCATAACTTTCCTTCCAAGGAGTAAGGAGAAGCTCTATACAGTCAGCAAAAACAAGACCAGGAGCTGACTGTGGCTCAGTTCAGATCATGAACTCCTGATTGCCAAATTAATACTTAACTTGAAGAAAGTAGGAAAAACCACTAGACCATTCAGGTATGACCTAAATGAAAGCCCTATGATTATACAGTGGAACTGAGATAGGAATTCAAAGGATTAGACCTGATAGACAGAGTGCCTGAAGAACTATGGATGGAGGTTCATGACATTGTACAAGGGGCAGGGATCAAGATCATCCCCAAGAAAAAAGAAATGCAAAAAAGCAAAATTGTTGTTGGAGGAGGACTTACAAATAGCTGTGAAAAGAAGAATAACAAAAGGTAAAGGAAAAAAGGAAAGATATAACCATTTCAATGCAGAGTTCCAAAGAACAGCAAGGAGAGATAAGAAAGCCTTCCTGAGTGATCAGTGCAAAGAAATAGAAGAAAACAATAGAATGGGAAAGATTAGAGATCTTGTCAGAAAATTCGAGATACCAAGGGAATATTTCATGCAAAGATGGGCACAATAAAGGAAAGAAATGGTATGGACCTAACAGAAGCAGAAGATATTAAGACGATTGGGCAAGAATACGCAGACGAACTACAAAAAAAAAAAAAAAAAAAAGATCTTCAAAACTCAGATAACCACAAGGGTGTGGTCACTCACCTAGAGCCAGACATCCTAGAATGCAAACTCAAGTGGGCCTTCAGAAGCATCACAACAAACAAAGCTAGTGGAGGTGATGGAATTCCAGTTGAGCTATTTCAAGTTCTAAAAGATGATACCATGAAAGTGCTGCACTCAATATTCCAGTAAATTTGGAAAACTCAGCAGTGGCCACAGGACTGGAAAAGGTCAGTTTCTATTCCAATCCCAAATAAAGGCAACACCAAAGAATGCTCAAACTACTGCACAATTGCACTCATCTCACATGCTAGCAAAGTGATGCTCAAAATTCTCCAAGCTGGGCTTAGAGAACCGTAAACTTCCTGATGTTCAAGTTGGATTTAGAAAAGGCAGAGGAACCAGAGATCAAATTGCCAACATCTGCTGGGTCATCAGAAAAGCAAGAGAGTTCCAGAAACACACACACACACACACACACACACACACACACACACACACACAACATCTACTTCTGCTTTATTAACTATGCCACAGCCTTGGACTGTGTGGATCACAACAAACTGTGGAAAATTTTTCAAGAGATGGGAATACCAGACCACCCAACCTGCCTCTTGAGAAATCTGTATGCAGGTCAGGAAGCAACAGTTATAACTAGATATGGAACAACAGACTGGCTCCAAATCAGGAAAGGGGTACATCAATGATAAATATTGTCACCCTACTTGTTTAACTTATATGCAGAGTACATCATGAGAAATGCTGGGCTGGATGAAGCTGAAACTAAAATCAAGATTGCTGGAAGAAATATCAATAAACTCAGATATGCAGATGACACCACCCTTATGGCAGAAAGTGAAGAAGAACTAAAGAGCCTCTTGATGAAAGCGAAAGAGGAGAGTGAAAAAGTTGGCTTAAAACTCAACATTCAGAAAACGATGATATGGCTTCTGGTCTCATCACTTCTTGGCAAAGGATGGGGAAAGAATGGAAACAATGACAGACTGTATTTTTGGGGGGCCAAAATCACTGCAGATGGTGACGTAGGCATGAAACTAAAAGATGCTTTCTCCTTGGAAGAAAAGCTGTGACCAAACTAGACAGCATATTAAAAAGCAGAGATGTTATTTTGTCAACAAAGGTCCATCTAGTCAAAGCTATGGCTTTTCAGTAGTCATGTATGGATGTGAGATTTGGACTATAAAGAGAGCTGAGCGCCAAAGAATTGATGCTTTTGAACTGTGGTGTTGGAGAAGACTCTTGAGAGTCCCTTGGACTGCAAGGTGATCCAACAAGTCCATCCTAAAGAAGTCAATTCTGAATATTCGTTGGAAGGACTGATGCTGAAGCTGAAACTCCAATACTCTGGCCACCTGATGCAAAAAAGTGACTCATTTGGAAAGACCCTGATGCTAGGAAAGATTGATGGTGGGAAGAGAAGGGGAAGACAGAGGAGATGGTTGGATGGCTTCACTACCTCAGTGTACATGAGTCTGAGTAAACTCCGTGAGTTGGTGATGGAGAGGGAGGTCTAGCATGCTGCAACCCATTGGGCTGCAAAGAGTGGGACACAACTGAGCAACTAAACTGAACTGAATCTGAAACTTAGAAGAGAAATCAACTGGAATTACAGATTTTCAAGTCATCAGTATATAAATTGAAGTCTTGAGAGTAAATTAGCTCATCCAGAGAGAAGGTGGAAAATAAAGCAGAACATACTAAGATCAGATCCCACAGGAATATTCACACTAAGCAAGCAGTTTCTATGCAGAGGCTGCAAAAGAGGCAGAGGTGTCTGTGGAGAAACAAGCTAGTGTAGTATCAAAGGAGCCAAGGAAATATGGAGGACAGGGACAATGGTGCTGCGTGATGCTGGGATTCTCCTGGGATAAGAACCAAAAGGTACTGGTGAGACCTGCAGTGAAGAATCCATTTCAATCCCTGGCAGCAGTCTGAGTAGAGGGATGGGGCTGGAGGTCCTTGCTGAGTACATGAGAGGAGATGGGATGCATATAGTGAGTACAGAGAAGTCTAAGAGTCTGACCACAAAAGATGATATTGATGAGATAGTATAAAGATGTGTGATTGGAGCAGATTTTCTTTTTTTTAAATAAGGGTATGTTTTTCTCCACACCCTCTCCAGCATTTATTGCTTGCAGATTTTTGGATTGCAGCCATTCTGACTGGTGTGAAGTGGTACTTCATTGTGGTCTTGATTTGCATTTCTCTAATAATGAGTGATATTGAGCATCTTTTCATGTGTTTGTTAGCCATCTGTATGTCTTCTTTGGAGAAATGTCTATTTAGTTCTTTGGTTCGTTTTTTGATTGGGTCGTTTATTTTTCTGGAATTGAGCTGCATAAGTTGCTTCTATATTTTTGAGATTAGTTGTTTGTCAGTTGCTTCATTTGCTATTATTTTCTCCCATTCAGAAGGCTGTCTTTTCACCTTGCTTATATTTTCCTTTGTTGTGCAGAAGCTTTTAATTTTAATTAGATCCCATTTGTTTATTTTTGCTTTTATTTCCAGAATTCTGGGAGGTGGATCATAGAGGATCCTGCTGTGGTTTATGTCTGAGAGTGTTTTGCCTATGTTCTCCTCTAGGAGTTTTATAGTTTCTGGTCTTACGTTTAGATCTTTAATCCATTTTGAGTTTATTTTGAGTTTATTGTGTGGTGTTAGAAAGTGATCTAGTTTCATTCTTTCATCGCAGTACTGTGTATAATAGCCAGGACATGGAAACAACATAGATGGCCATCAGCAGATGAATGGATAAGAAAGCTGTGGTACATATACACAATGGAGTATTACTCAACCATTGAAAAGAATACATTTGAATAAATTCTAATGAGATGGATGAAACTGGAGCCGATTATACAGAGTGAAGTAAGCCAGAAAAAAAAAAAAAAAAACACCAATACAGTATACTAACACATATATATGGAATTTAGAAAGACGGTAATGATGACCCTGTATGCGAGACAGCAGAAGAGAAACAGATGTGTAGAGTGGACTTTTGGACTCTGAGGGAGAGGGAGAGGGTGGGATGATTTGGGAGAATGGCATTGAAACATGTATACTATCATGTAAGAAACGAATTGCCAGTCTATCTTCGATGCAGGATACAGGATGCTTGGGGCTGGTGCATGGGGATGATCCATAGAGATGATATGGGGTGGGTGGTGGGAGGGGGTTCATGTTTGGGAACTCATGTACACCCGTGGTGGATTCATGTCAATATATGGCAAAACCAATACAGTATTGTAAAGTAAAATAAAGTAAAAATAAAAATTAAAAAAAAATAAATTAAGAAAATAAATAAAAATTAATAAGGGTATGTTAACATGCTGAGGGGAAGGGGTCAGAAGGAGGGCAAAGGATGATAACACAACTCTATTTCTGAGAGTAGACAGAGAGGTTGGAATTCAGAGGCAGAAACATCTTCTGATCAGACAGGCTGGAGGAAGGATGTATTAAGAGGCTCTGCTCTAGATATTTTTGTGATGGGTGCAGGAAGTTTAGAAAATTCCCAGTGAGTGGATTCTGTTTTCTTAGTGAAAAAAGTTGTCTGCTGGGAGAGGAGGTAAGATGAAGAGGGGCCTTTAGAAGTTTGCTAAGACCTTTGTGGAAAGTTGGAAAAGATGGCATTTCAGGGAATTACAGAAGTCCTATTCTCTCAATTTAGGCTGGAGACCATAAGTTTGAGTGGTAACCATTTATTCAGTTTTCTGTTATTTTCTCAAATAATACTTAGTAATATATTTGCAAAGGTCAAAACAGCAGATGTAGAAGTGATTTAGGATTGGAGTTTTGTTGAGTGGGTGTGAATAATGGAGAGAATGGTAAAGAAGATGAAATTTCAGGAAAAAAAATTTTTTTTTTCATCCAAGGGATGACCTTGGAGTCCAAGAAAGACAGAGAAGAGAATAAATGTACAGTTTTACTATTTTACAGATAGATAGAAATGGTATAAGTGGTCTTGGTCTATCAATAGAATGGATCTCTGTGGAGGTAATGCCTGGCACTGTGAGGGCAGGTGGGAATGGCTGTCCAAGACCAAACTTGTTTGGATGTTCCAGTTCTAAGGAAGCACCATCACTTTCTCTCAAGATTTCTCATTATATCAGCTGTTAGGTGTTTTTTTTTTTTTTCCTTTATAATAATTCAAAGAAATTTTTTTTCTTGATCATGTAAGAGACAAATTTGCTGTTGCAAATTTTAGAAAATTAGACTTTGATTCATTATCTGTTCACCCATTCATCTATCCATCCTTCACTATGACTCAGTGCTCATTTGGCTCTAAACACTGCACTAAGAGACTAGAAATGGAAGCTATGGGCACGTCCTCTGCCCTTGAAGTCACTGTTGACAGTGACATCTGGCTGCTGTTCTTGGGCTGCCCTGTGTAACATTACATTCTCCAAATGCCTTATCACTCTAAAGCACCCTCCCTCCACATGCCATCATCTTGCCTGTCTCTCTACATGACAGCATATGTTTTCTGCCATTTTATTACAAAAGTTAAAGTTATAATGCTTCAGTTCAATTCAGTCACTTAGTCATGTCCGACTCTTTGCAACCCCATGGACTGCAGCACACCAGGCTTCCCTGTCCATCACCAACTGCTGTAATTTACCCAAACTCATGTCCATTGAGTTGGTGATGCCAGGTAGCCAAAGTATTGGAGTCTCAGCTTCAACATCAATCCTTCCAATGAACACCCAGGATTGGTATCTTTTAGGAAGAACTGGTTGGATCTCCTTGCAGTCCAAGGGACTCTCAAGAGTCTTTTCCAACACCACAGCTCAAAAGCATCAATTCTTCAGTGCTCAGCTTTCTTTGACTCCAAAATCATTGCAGAAGGTGACTTCAGTCATTAAATTAAAAGGTGCTTTCTCCTTGGAAGGAAAGTTATGACCAACCTAGACAGCATAGCAAAAAGCAGAGACATTACTTTGCCAAGAAAGGTCTGTCTATTCAAGGCTATGTTTTTTTCCAGTAGTCATGTATGGATGTGAGAGCTGAACTGTAAAGGAAGCTGAGTGCCGAAGAATTGATGCTTTTGGACTGTGGTGTTGGGAAAGACTCTTGAGAGTCCCTTGGACTGCAAGGAGATCCAACCAGTCCATCCTAAAGGAAATCAATTCTGAATATTCATTGGAAGGACTGATGCTGAAGCTGAAACTCCAATACTTTGGCCCCCAGATGGGAAGAACTGACTCATTTGGAAAGACCCTGATGCTGGGAAAGATTGAAGGTGGGAAGAGAAGGGGAAGACAGAGGATATGGTTGGATGGCATCACTGCCTCAGTGGAAATGAGTCTGAGTAAACTCATGAATTGTTCGTGGACAGAGAGCCGTGACATGCTGCAGTCCATGGGGTTGCACAGAGTGGGACACGACTGAGCTACTGAACTGAACTGAACTGAACTGATAGATTATTTAGGAAGCCTAGATAGGTAATTGGCACTGCTAAACCACCTCAGTTAGCAGTTCAGTGGGGCACGTTCCTCACAGCAGGCACAGAAGCCCATGCTCACCACTGTTGCCAGCTGGGCAAATGATAACTTAGAGTCTCATCTAAATTATTATGTGATTAGAGTTTCATCTCCTCAACTGGCCTTGTAGCACAGAACTGTGGCCTGAGAGACAACTGCCAGGGACTTGTCTGAGGTGGAGTATAGAAGACACATGTTCCAGAGCCACTGCATTGTTACCTATATCTACAAAAAGCACAGCTGATCCTCCTCAAACTCTTCCAGAAAATGGCAGAGGAAGGTAAACTTCCAAATTCATTCTATGAGGCCACCATCACATTAATACAAAAACCTGACAAAGATACTACAAAAAAAGAAAACTACAGGCCAATATCACTGATGAACATAGATGCAAAAATCCTCAACAAAATTCTAGCAATCAGAATCCAACAACACATTAAAAAGATCATACACTATGACCAAGTGGGCTTTATCTCAGAGATGCAAGGATTCTTCAATATCCGCAAATCAATCAATGTCATTCATCACATTAACAAATTGAAAAATAAAAACCATATGATTATCTCAATAGATGCAGAGAAGGCCTTTGACAAAATTCAACATCCATTTACGATAAAAACTCTCCAGAAAGCAGGAATAGAAGGAACATACCTCAACATAATAAAAGCTATATATGACAAACCCACAGCGAACATTATCCTCAATGGTGAAAAAGTGAAAGCATTTCCCCTAAAGTCAGGAACAAGACAAGGGTGCCCACTTTCACTGCTACTATTCAACATAGTTTTGGAAGTTTTGGCCACAGCAATCAGAGCAGAAAAAGAAATAAAAGGAATCCAAATTGGAAAAGAAGAAGTAAATCTTTCACTGTTTGCAGATGACATGATCCTCTACATAGAAAACCCTAAAGACTCCACCAGAAAATTACTAGAACCAATCAATGAATATAGTAAAGTTGCAGGATATAAAATCAACACACAGAAATCCCTTGCATTCCTATACACTAATAATGAGAAAGTAGAAAAAGAAATTAAGGAAACAATTCCATTCACCATTGCAACGAAAAGAATAAAATACTTAGGAATATATCTACCTAAAGAAACTAAAGACCTATACATAGAAAACTATAAAAAACTGGTGAAAGAAATCAAAGAGGACACTAATAGATGGAGAAATATACCATGTTCATGGATCGAAAGAATCAATATAGTGAAAATGAGTATACTACCCAAAGCAATTTACAAATTCAACGCAATCCCTATTAAGCTACCAGCCATATTTTTCACAGAACTAGAACTAATAATTTCAAGAGTTGTATGGAAATACAAAAAACCTCGAATAGCCAAAGCAATCTTGAGAAAGAAGAATGGAGCTGGAAGAATCAACTTGCCTGACTTCAGGCTCTACTACAAAGCCACAGTCATCAAAACAGTATGGTACTGGCACAAAGACAGAAATATAGATCAATGGAACAAAATAGAAAGCCCAGAGATAAATCCACACACATATGGACACCTTATCTTTGACAAAGGAGGCAAGAATATACAATGGAGTAAAGACAATTTCTTTAACAAGTGGTGCTGGAAAAACTGGTCAACCACTTGTAAAAGAATGAAACTAGATGACTCTCTAACACCGCACACAAAAATAAACTCAAAATGGATTGAAGATGTAAATGTAAGACCAGAAACTATAAAACTCCTATAGGAGAACATAGGCAAAACACTCTCCGACATAAATCACAGCAGGATCCTCTATGATCCACCTCCCAGAATTCTGGAAATAAAAGCAAAAATAAACAAATGGGATCTGATTAAAATTAAAAGCTTATGCACAACAAAGGAAAATATAAGCAAAGTGAAAAGACAGCCTTCTGAGTGGGAGAAAATAATAGCAAATGAAGCAACTGACAAACAACTAATCTCAAAAATATGCAAGCAACTTATGCAGCTCAATTCCAGAAAAATAAACGACCCAATCAAAAAATGGGCCAAAGAACTAAATAGACATTTCTCCAAAGAAGACATACAGATGGCTAACAAACACATCAAAAAGATACTCAACATCACTCATTATTAGAGAAATGCAAATCAAAACCACAATGAGGTACCACTTCACACCAGTCAGAATGTCTGCGATCCAAAAATCTGCAAGCAATAAATGCTGGAGAGGGTGTGGAGAAAAGGGAACCCTCCTACACTGTTGGTGGGAATGCAAACTAGTACAGCCACTTTGGAGAACAGTGTGGAGATTCCTTAAAAAACTGCAAATAGAACTGCCTTATGACCCAGCAATCCCACTGCTGGGCATACACACCGAGGAAACCAGAATTGAAAGAGACACATGTACCCCAATGTTCATAGCAGCACTGTTTATAATAGCCAGGGCATGGAAACAACCTAGATGTCCATCAGCAGATGAATGGATAAGAAAGCTGTGGAACATATACATAATGGAGTATTACTCCGCTGTTAAAAAGAATACATTTGAATCAGTTCTAATGAGATGGATGAAACTGGAGCCGATTATACAGAGTGAAGTAAGCCAGAAAGAAAAACACCAATACAGTATACTAACACATATATATGGAATTTAGAAAGATGGCAATGACGACCCTGTATGCAAGACAGGAAAAAAGACACAGCTGTGTATAACGGACTTTTGGACTCAGAGGGAGAGGGAGAGGGTGGGATGATTTGGGAGAATGGCATTGTAACATGTATACACTCATGTAAGCATCGAATCGCCAGTCTATGTCCGACGCAGGATACAGCATGCTTGGTGCTGGTGCACGGTGATGACCCAGAGAGATGTTGTGGCGAGGGAGGTGGGAGGAGGGTTCGTGTTTGGGAGTGCATGTACACCCTTGGTGGATTCATGTCGATGTATGGCAAAGCCATTGCAGTATTGTAGAGTAAAATAAAGTAAAAAAAAAAAAAAAAAAAGCACAGCTGACAACCTCTGTGCACACTAATATCTGTACCCTTGAGATCCTTTATTGAGAAGACAAGAGATCTGAGATTCAGACATATGTTCCATGTGAGGAGAGAGCAAATTAGCCAAGAAGGTGTGTTCAGGTTCTCTTGCCCCACATTTTGTAAATAATGACTATATAACAGCTGAGATCACTTGTAGCACTGTGCATGCACACCACGAGGGACTCTCTTGGTCACGAACTACTTTCTGTAGGGGTATGTCAGCTCCACCTAAAAAGCAGAGGCATCTACTGCTGTGTCACAGCTGTGTCTGTTGGGCCAGCTATGAGAGGAGAGAATATAGTGTGCCTACTGCTATGGCTACCGCGTCAACCAGGAGAGAATACTGTTATAACTGCTAAGTCAGCCAAGAGAGACTAAATGTGTCTGCAGTTCCTACAGCTCCTTGAGTCTCCTTCCAGACTCTTACCTCATGCCTTGCCTCCCCTGTGTTCAGCAAACATGCAGTGTGAACAGCGAGACAATTGGTGTCTCCAATAGGATGAAGAGCAATACATTTGGCCGTTCCCATGTGCATGTAGTTCGGGATTCATCACCTTTCTCTACTAAGACTTCTTTTCTCTTGATGGCTATCAATACTTTCCTGACTTTTTCTGCAGTAGTCTTTGGAAGGACCACTGAGGTAGAGCATGTGATGGATACTGGAGAGGACTGTTGAAATCCTGAGCCTCAGGGAGGTGTAAGCCTGTGCCTAATGTGAGTGACTGACTCTTTGTCTAGAACTTCAGGTGAATCTTTAGTTAGTTTTAGGAGTATCCTATGGGCAATTACTCCTTCTGGTAAAAGGCACAATCTTTGGACAAACTGAAAATAAGCTACATCATTGCAAGTTATTGTTAGGGCTTTGACAAAAGCAGCAGTGTGATGCTAAGCAGTGGAAGGCCTGTCCCAGAATGGAATCACCTTCCTGGAGATTGGGAAGCTGCTCTCACTGGACTAGGTAAGGCAGAGAGTGGATAATCTTCCTCAAGAAAGCTTGGAAGATTCCTGACTTTTAGGCCAATGACTTCCAGTTCCCTCCAATTTATACTTAATGTTCTATGACCCTATAAAGAAGTTAGTTGGCCACACAGTGAAAGTCTTACCTTATACTATAATTTGCTATAAATATTTCATTGATAATAGTGCACAAAAGAACTCAAAGTTTTCTTTAATCTAAATACAAATCTCACTGGGAATCACTAGGTTATAAGGAACCTTGTATTTTCATAGAGTTAAAAGGAAAAACAGATGTTACCCTGACAGCATAGTAATTTTTTTTTAATTTTTATTGAAGGATAATTGCTTTACAGAATTTTGTTGTTTTCTGTCAAAGCTCGACATGAATCAGCCATAGGTATACATATATCCCCTCCCTTTTGAACCTCCTTCACATTTCTCTCCCCATCCCACCCTTCTAGATTGATACAGAGCCCCTGTTTGAATTTCTTGAGCCATACAGCAAATTCCAATTGGCTATCTATTTTACACATGGTAATACAAGTTTCCATGTTACTATTTCCATACATTTCACCCTCTCCTCCCCTCTCCTCATGTCCATAAGTCTATTCTCTATGTCTGTTTCTCCATTGCTGCCCTGTAAATAAATTATTCAGTACCATTTTTATGGATTCTGTATATATGTGTTAGAATGTGATATTTATCTTTCTCTTTCTGACTTACTTCATTCTGTATAGGTTCTAGGTTCATGCACCTCATTAAAACTGACTCAAATCTGTTCCTTTTTATGGCTGAGTAGTGTTCCATTGTGCATATGTACCAGAACATCTTTATCCATTCATCTGTCGATGGACGTCTAAGTTGCTTCCATGTTCTAGCTATTGTAATTAGTGCTGCAATGAACAATGGGATACGCGTGTCTTTTGCCATTTTGGTATCCTTGGGGTATATGCCTAGGAGTGGGATTGCTGAGTCATATGGTGGTTTTATTCCTAGTTTTTTTAAGGAATCTCCATACCATCTTCCATAGTGGATGTATCAATTTACATTCCACCAACAGTGCAAGAGTGTCCCCTTATCTCTACACCCTCTTCAGCATTTATTGTTTGTAGACTTTTTGATGATGGCCATTCTAACCAGTCTGAGGTGATATCTCATTGTTGTTTTGATTTGCATTTGTCTAATAATGAGTGATGTAACACAGGCGCGGTAGACAAGTGGTAAGGCATCAGTCTCATAATAATGAGTGATGTCGAGCATCTTTTCATGTATTTGTTAGCAATCTGTATGTCTTCTTTGGAGAAATGTTGGTTTAGGCCTTTTCCCCACTTTTTGATTCGGTTGTTTGTTTTTCTGGTATTGAGTTGTATGGGCTGCTTGTATATTTTGGAAATTAATCCTACATCAGTTTTTTTCATTTGCTATTATTTTCTCCCATTCTGAGGGTTGTTTTTTCACCTTGCTTATAGTTTCCCTTGCTGTGCAGAAGCTTTTAAGGTTAGTCAGGTTCCACTTGCTTACTTTTGTTTTTATTTCCATTACTCTAGTAGGTGGGTTGTAGAGGATCATGCTTTGCTTTATGTCATGGAGTGTTCTGCCTATGTTTTCTTCTAAAAGTTTTATAGTTTCTGGTCTTAACGTTTAGGTCTTTAATCCATTTTGAGTTTATCTCTGTGCATGGTGTTGGGAAGTGATCTAATTTCATTCTTTTACATGTAGCTGTCCAGTTTTCCCAGCACCATTTATTGAAGAGGCTGTTTTTGCCTATTGTATATTGTTGCCTGCTTTGTCAAAAATAAGATATCCATAGGTGCATGGGTTCATTTCTGGGCTTTCTATCTTATTCCATTGGTCTACATTTCTTTTTTTCTGCCAGTACCATACTGTCTTGATGACTGTAGCTTTGCAGTATAATCTGAAATCACGAAGGTGGATCCCTCCAGCTCCATTCTTCTTTCTTAAGACTGCTTTGGCTCTTCAGGGTATTTTCTTCCATATGAATTGCGGATTTTTTGTTCTAGTTCTGTTAAAATTGTCATTGGTAATTTGATAGGGATAGCATTGAATCTGTAGATTGCATTTTGTAATACAGTCATTTTCACAATATTGATTCTTCCTACCCAGTAACATGGAATATCTCTTCATCTGTTTATGTTGTCTTTGATTTATTTCATCAGTGTCTTATAATTTTCTGTGTACAGTTCTTTTGTCTCCTTGGGTGAGTTTATTCCTAGATATTTAATTATTTTTGTTGCCACAGTGAATGGGATTGATTCCTTAATTTCTCTTTCTGATTTTTCAATGTTGGTATATTTGCTGTAGGCTTATCATATATGGCCTTTCCTATGCTGAGGTAGGTTCCTTCTATGCCTATTTTTTGAAGAGTTTTAATCATAACCATGCTGAATTTTGTCAAAGGTTTTTTTTTTCTGCATCTACTGAAATTATTATATGGTTTTTAATCTTTCTGTTTGTTAATATGGTGTGTCACATTGATTGATTTGTTTATATTGTAGAATCCTTGCAACCCTGGAATAAATCCAACTTGATCATGTTGTATGAGCTTTTCAATGTGTTGCCAAATTCTGCTTGCTAAAATTTTGTTGAGGATTTTTGCATTTATGTTCATCAGTGATATTGGCCTGTAGTTTTCTTTTTTTGCGTGTTGTCTTTGTCTAGTTTTGGTATCAGGGTGATGGTGGCCTCATAGATTGAGTTTGGAAGTGTTTCTTCCTCTGCAATTTTTTTGGAAGAGTTTGAGAAAAATAGGTCTTAGCTCTTCTCTAAATGTTTGCTAGACTTCTGCAAAGCCATCTGGTTCTGGGCTTTTGTTTTTTGGGAGATTTTTGGTCACAGCTTCAATTTCAGTGCTTGAAATTGGATTGTTCATAATTTATAATTCTTCTGGATTCAGTCTTGGAAGATTGAACTTTTCTAAGAATCTGTCCATTTCTTCAAGGTTATCCCTTTTATTGCCATGTAATTGTTCACAATAGTTTCATAATCCTTTATATTTCTGTATTGTCTCTTGCAACTTCTCCTTTTTCATTTCTAATTTTGTTGATTTAATTCTTCTCTCATTTTTTTCTTGACAATTCTGGCTAAAGGTTTGCCAATTTTGTTTATTTTCTCAAAGAACCGGCTTTTCATTTCATCAATCTTTGCTATTGTTTCTTTCATTTCTTTTTCATGTATTTCTGCTCTGATCTTTGTGATTTCTTTCCTTCTACTAATTTTGGTGATTTTTTTCTTCTTTTTCCCATTGTTTTAGGTGTAAAGTTAGGTTGTCTATTCAATGTTTCTCTTGTTTCTTGAGGTATGATTGTATTGCTATGTACTTCCCTCTTAAAACTGCTTTTGTTGCATTCCATAGGTTTTGAGTTGTGTTTTCATTGTTATTTGTTTCTAGAAATTTTTAGATTTCCCTTTTGATTTCTTCAGGAATCTATTGGTTATTTAGAAATGTGTTGTTTAATCTCCATGTGTTTATATTTCTTAGTTTTTAGTTTTTTTTTTTTTTTTTAACTGATATCTAGTCTTATAGTGTTGTGATCAGGGAAGATGCTTGATATGATTTCAATTTTCTTAAACTTACTGAGGCTCAATTTGTGACCCAAGATGTGGTCTATTCTGGAGAATGTTCTATGTGCACTTGAGAAGAAGGTATATTATTTTACATTTGGATCAGTGTCCTGAAGATATCAATGAGATCATTCTCATCTAATTTATCATTTAAGATGTGTTTCCATATTAATTTTCTGTTTTGATGATCTGTCCATTAGTGTGAGTGGAGTGTTAACATCTCCTACTATTATTGTGTTACCATCAATTTCTCCTTTTACGTCTGTTAATGTTTGTCTTATGTATTGAGGTGCTCCTATGTTGGGTACATAGATATTTGCAATTGTTATGTCTTCCCTTTGGATTGATCCCTTGATCATTATGTAATGTCCTTCCTTATCGCTTGTAATATTCTTATTTTAAGGTCTATTTTGTTTGATATGAGGATTGTTATTCCAGCTTTGTTTTCTTTCCCATTTGTATGGGATATATTTTTCCAGCCTCTCACATTCAGTCTATATGTCTTTAGATCTGAAGTGGGTTTCTTGTAGACATCATATATATATATGGGTCTTGTTTCTAAATCCATTCAGCCAGTTTGTGCCTTTTTGTTGGAGCATTTAATCCATTTACATTTAAAGTAATTATTGATTTATATGTTCCTATTGCCATTTTCTTAATTGTTTGGGGTTGATTTTGTAGATCTTTTTCTTCTCTTGTATTTTTTTTTTAACTATACAAGTCCCTTTAACATTTGTTATAAAACTGGTTTGGTGATATGAATTCTCTTAACTTTTGCTTGTCTGAGAAGCTTTTTATTTATCCATTAATTTTGAACAAGATCCTTGCTGGGTATAGTAATCCTGGTTGGTTGTAGATTTTTCCCTTCCAGTACTTTAAACATATTCTGCCATTCCCTTCTGGTTTGCAGAGTTTTTGCTGAAAGATCAGCTGTTACACATATGGGGTTTCCCTTGTATGTTCCTTGTACTTCTCCCTTGCTGCTTTTAATATTCTTTCTTTGTATTTAGTCTTTGTTAGTCTGATTAATATGTATCTTGATGTGTTTCTCTTTGAGTTTATCCTATATGGGACTCTTTGTGCCTCTTGGACTTGACTATTTCTTTTTCCATGTTGGGGAAATTTTCAACTATAATCTCTTCAAAAATTTTCTCATACCCTTTCCTTTTCTCTTCTTCTTCTGGGACCCCTATAGTTCAAATGTTAGTGTATTTGATATTGTCCCAGAGATCTTTGAGAGTATCCTTAGTTCTTTTCATTCTTCTTACCTTATTCTGCTTTTCAGAAGTTACTCCACCATTTTATCCTCCAGCACACTAATTCATTCTTGTTTCAGATGTTTTGCTATTGATTCCTGCTAGAGTATTTTTAATATCAGTAACTGTTGTTTGTCTCTGTAGGTTTATTCTTTAATTTTTCTAGGTCTTTGTTAATTAATCATGTATTTTCTCCATTTTGTTTTCAAGGTTTTTGATCATCTTTACTATCATTCTGAATTCTTTCTGGGTAGTCTGCTTATTTTATCTTCATTTATTTGGATTTCTGTGTTTCTGGTTTTTTCCTTAATTTGTGTAGTATTTCTCTGCCTTTTTGTTATTTTGTTTTTTAAGTTATTGTGTTTCCAGCCTCCTTTTCCCAGGCCTCAAGGTTGAATTCTTTCTTCTTTTTGATTTCTTCCCTGCTAAAGTTGGTCCAGTGGTTAGTGTAAGCTGTGTATAGGGTGGGATTTGTGCTGAGTTTTTTGTTTGTTTGTTTTTCCTCTGATCGGCAAGGCTGAATGAGATGATAATCCTGTCTGCTGAATATTTGGTTTGTATTTTTGTTTTGTTTGTTGTTTATATGAGGTGTCCTACTCGTATAGGTGCTACTGGTGGTTGAGTGATGCCACGTTTTGTATTCAGGTGGTTTTCTTTGTGTGCGTTCTCACTATCTGATACTCCATAGGGTTAGTTTTCTGGTTTTCTTGTAGTCTAGGGTCTTGTAGTCAGTACTGCCACACCAAAGGCTCAGGGCTTGATCTCTGGTCAAGAATGAAGATTCCACAAGTATTTTGTTATAGCATTAAGTGAGATTAAAACAAATACCCCAAAATGAGAAATCAAAGATGAGCCCCAGGCAAATGGAAGTTACAAAATCAGGCAAATAATAATTAAAATAATGGAATATTCTCATATACATATACACCCATAACCAATGGTCTTGATCCCTGTCTCCTGTACAATGTCATGAACCTCCATGCATAGTTCATCAGGCTCTCTGTCTATCAGATCTAGTCCCTTAAATCTATTTCTCACTTCCACTGTATAATCATAAGGGATTTGATTTAGGTCATATCTGAATGGTCTAATGGTTTTCCCCACTTTCTTCAATTTAAGTCTGAATTTGGCAATAAGGAGTTCATGATCTCAGCCACAGTCACCTCCTAGTCTTGTTTTTGCTGACTGTATAGAGCTTCTTGAGAGGAAAGGAAAAAAAGAAAAGAATAAATATGCAAAGTTAAATAGAGGTAGATACAAAAATGTATATACATTAAAGATTAGATGCAATGGGGAAAGAACAGTAGAAAAAAGCAATCAAAGGAATAAATGTAGAAAAAATAATAATAGGTTTAAAAATTAAAAAAATAAAAAGAGAGAAAGAGAGTAAAAAAGAAAACTCCACAGAACTGCAAAAGGTCAACATAGACCCAGAAGTTTATAACAACAATAAAAAATGTGACCAAAACAAAAAAAAGCTCAAAAGCTTAGTTAGATTTCATAGTGCCAATAAAATTGACAACTACAACAGGGGGGTGGGGGGAGAAAAACAAAAAAAAGAAAGAAAGAAATCCAGAAGAATCTACAGAATAGGTCAAAACATAAGTATAATATATGTTTTTCTTGAGTCATTGCTGTAAGAGTCCTTTCCCTCACTGGGAGTCACAGCCCACCTCACTTCCCTATGATGCTCTCCAACACGGTGCTGATTTCTGGACCTTCTGTGGGGGCAGCTAAGATTCTAATCTGGTTCTACTTCTGTGTGTTCTTGCCTCTAATGGCCACAGCTATCAGAACTAATGTGCTTTCTTTTGATGGGACTCTCAATGACCTTTTATATATTCCAAAAACACAGAATCTACCTAGTTGATCATGTGGGTTTAATCTACTGCTTGTACAGCTCATGGAAATATTTGGTCTTCTTCCTTAACCACACTGCCCCTGGGTTTCAATTGTGGTTTTATTTCCACCTCTGCATGTGGTTCATTCACTGGGGTTTGCTTCTGAGGCTGCCCTGGAGGGCTTGGGTTTGCCCCTGTGAGGGCCAGATGTGGAGGTGGTGCAGCTGCTTAGGTCGCACAGGTTCTGGCAGCACCAGGTACTCAGGAGAGTTGGCAGCTAGGGCAGCAGGAAATATAGTGCTCTAGAAGGATATGGCAACCAGTATTGACTAATACACTCCAGTATTCTTGCCTGGAGAACACCCCTGACAGATAAGCCTGGAAGGCCACAGTCTACAGGGTCTCAAATAGTTGGACATGACTGAAGCGACCCTGTGCACACAGATGCAAGACTTTTTTGCTTGTGGCAGCTCTGCCTCAGTGAGAGTTGAGCATGAAGGTGGCACAGCTACTTGGCTTGTGAGGACCCTGGCAGCACCAAGTGTGCAGGAACACGGACTGCCTCCACCACAGGAGTTATGGCCCTATCAAGTCGTTTTTTGAGCCTCTTGCAGCTGGCAATCAGAAGGCCTCTTTGGCCAGTCTTTTCTCTGCAGCTCCTCCTGTTCAGGCACTTAGAGGGCTCCCTTACCTGGGGTCGTTCTCTGTTGTTCAGTGCATCAGGCACATAGAGAGGCTTCTCCCGCTGGGGTCCTACTCTGTAGTTCAGTGTGTCTGGCTTTTAATGGGCCAGCCTCTTTATTATTTAGCTGCCAATGGGATGCTGGCTATATGGGGAGAGAGAGGCTTTGATGATGGCTCTACTCTCTGTGTGTGACTCAGCTGTATTGCCTTGCTTCCATGACTGCCTGGCTTTCCTCCACAGGCATTTCCCACCGCAATCTCCTCCCTAACATCCCCTCAATGAGTTTCTCAGCAGCCCTTGCCCTGGGATTGCTCCACAATCTCCAGCTCCCAGCCACTTCGCTTTACAGGGGACCTGCGTCCCTACCCGGGGTGTGTATGGCTGCAGCAAGGACTCTTATTTCTCATTCCATTTAGGCTGCCACAAATCAGCTCTTTCACTGTCAGCCTTAAATGTTTCTCCTCTGATTCCAACAATTGCTCTGATGTGGGGATTGGACCCCTGTTTCTGTTCCCCCACCCACCAAGGGCAGGTTCAGTCCTACTAAAACTCCTGTTCCCGCCCCTCCCCCCCCCCAGTTGCTTCATTCTACCAAGTTTTGTGTAGTTCTATATATTCTTTTCCACTGGTCAGGTACTCCTGTCTGCTCTCAGCTGGTGTTCTGCATGCACTTCTGTGTCTGAAGGTGTATTCCTGATGTATCCATCTAGAGAAATGTGCTCCATGTCCACCTACTCCTCTGCCATCTTGTTCTTTCAAGGACCATAGTGCATTTTTAAAAAGTCTTTTTGTAGAAGCTTATGTGAAACAAAAGAGCCTTTTGTTTCCCTCATGACAATTCGTACCATTCTCTGGGTGACAGAAAGCCAGTAGTTCCTGCCCCAGAGCACACAAACTTGAATAGGCAGGTCAAAGTGGGGACAAGAGTTGATTTAACAAGTTTAAATGAGCCTGCAGAAAGGTGCATCAGGGTATAGAGCCTGAAAAAACTGGTCTTCTTCAGACAGAACCACTGAGGCCCAGAGTGGGGCAGGGTTTGGGCTTCAGTGGCACAGCTGCTTATTCAGTGTCTCTGCATGGCTCTTTCCATGAGGACTGAGGAGTAGACCCAGTGTTTTTCTAAGGTGATCCCAGAGTGATTCTACAAAATTCAGTATTTGCTATTCATTTACAACATATTGGAACACCCTTTACCTCATCTTGGGAATAAACCAGTGTACAAACGGCAGGAAAAAAAGTTGGCTGTGTAGGGTATAGTGCTCTTAATGACCCATACAACCTTGATGGTGTCGACACTCACCTAGAGCCAGACATCTTAGAATATGAAGTCAAGTGGGCCTTAGGAAATATTACTATGAACAAAGCTAGTGGAGCTGATGGAATTATAGCTGAGCTATTTTAAATCCTAAAGGATGATGCTATTAAAGTGCTGCACTCAATACACCAGCAAATTTGGAAAACTCAGCAGTGGCCACAGGACTGGAAAAGATCGGTTTTCATTCCAGTCCCAAAGAAAGACAATGCCAAAGAATGTTCAAACTATCACACAATCAGACTCAATTCACAAGCTAAAAAGCTAATTCTCTAAATCCTTCAAGCTAGGCTTCAACAGTACATGAACTGAGACATTTCAGATTTAGGTCTGGATTTAAGCTGGATTTAGAAAAGGCAGAGGAACAAGAGATCAAGTTGCCAGCATACATTGGATCATAGAAAAAGTAAGATTAAAAAAAAAAATCTGCTTCATTGACTATGTCTTTGACTGTGTAGATCACAACAAACTGTGGAAAATACTTAAAGAGATGAAACTACCAGACCAGCTTACCTGGCTCCTAAGAAACTTGTATGCAATCAAGAAGCAACAGTTAGGACCAGACATGGCACAATGGACTGGTTCCTAATTGGGAAAGGAGTATATGTCAAGGCTATATATTGTCACTCTGCTTATCCAACTTATATGCAGAGTTTATCATGTGAGATGCCAGGCTGGATGAATCCAGCTGAAATCAAGAATTCTGGGAGAAATATCAATAACGTCAAATACACAGATGACACTGAGAGTGTTAACAGCTTCTGTAGGGAGACCAGAGATCCCCAAGGGGCAGGAGGAAATAAACTGCAAGTGACAGACTTTTCCCTTTTCTGTTGATGACACCTGGTTCTGCATTAACTTAACTTTTCTCAAACTTTGAGCTAACCAATGTGTTTTTCTTATGGAAATGCTTTTCTTAAGATATGTTAATGAAACTATTTATTTGCTTTGGAATCTGCCTTTCTTCAAGTTGGTTTCAGTTCTGCCTAAGACTAATTTGTTTTTTCTTTTCTCAAACCTTTGGCTGATAATGGCTAAACAAACTAGTATTTATGTCAATTGTTTATGGCCTGGGATGACACACCTTTTGCCATTCTATTTCAAAAATGCATATTGTGGGAGAAAGCCCTGGTGAAACTCTCTCAGACTAGAGGTTTCTCTCTTATCTGATTAACAGCTTGCTAATAGATATAAAGGGGCTTCCCTGATAGCTCAGTTAAAACACCTTGCTAAAAACTAGCAAGAAGGCACTCTTTCTGTCCCCTTCTGAGGGCTATGTCAGAAGATTTCCCTATCTCTATTATACTTTAATAAAACGTTGCTACACAAAAAGCTCCAAGTAGTCTAGTCTCATCTCTGGCCCCAGATAGAAATCCTCTCCTCTGGAGGTCATGATTCCCAGCATAGCACCTACCTCACAACCACAACATTTCAACACCACCCTTATGGCAGAAAGCAAAAAAGCATCAAAGAGCCTCTTGATGAAGGTGAAAGAGGAGAGTGAAAAAGCTGGTTTAAAACTCAACATTCAAAAAAAAAATTAAGATCATGGCATCTGGTCCCATCACTTCATGACAAATATACAGGGAAACAATGGAAACAGTGACAGACTTTATTTTCTTGGGCTCCAGTGTCACTGTGGATGGTGACTGCAACCATGAAATTAGAAGAGGCTTGCTCCTAGGAAGAAAAGCTATCACAAACCTGAACAGTGTATTAAAAAGCAGAGACATCATTTTGCTGACAAAGGTCCATATAGTCAAAGATATGGTTTTTCAAGTAGTTATGTATGGATGTGAGAGTTGGACCATAAAGAACTGATGCTTTTGAATTGTGGTCCTGGAAAAGAGTCTTGAGTCCTCTGGACTGCAAGGGAATCAAACCAGTTAACCCCAAAGGAAATCAACCCTGAATATGCAGTGGAAGGACTGATGCTGAAGCTGAAGCTCCAATACTTTGGCTACCTAATATGAAGAGCTGACTCATTGGAAAAGATCCTGATGCTGGGAAAGATTGAGAGCATGAGAAGGAATAAACAGAGGATTAGATGGTTGGATGATATCATCAGCTCAATGGACATGAGTTTGAGCAAATTCAGGGAGATAGAAAAGGATAGAAAAGTCTGGTGTGCTACAGTCCATGGGGTTGCAGAGTCAGACCTGACTGAGCGACTGAACAACAACATGTGTGGTTTGTAAATTATATCTTAGAGATTTCAGTTGAAGAAGAATACAAAGAAAAACTCACTGAAATTTCCCAAGATGTGGCAATGAGTAAACAGAACACATTTACTATATTTAATTAAAAACAATAGTAATTTAATTCAAGGCAATAAAGTAAAATTAGACATTTAAAATAAGCTGATAATTTAAATAATCCACCAGAGTTTACCAAGTTCTAAATTTTGTATAATAGTGGAATTTTAGAGGCCTTTTGATATATACCTTATCAGACAAGAATGAGAGTTCTTCAAATAACTTTCCTGCTAACAAAGAAAACAAGAATAATTTCCATTGCAAACTAGGAATATAAGACTTACATGACTTGATTTTAAAAAAAGATCTATAAATACCTATAGCTAATTCATACATAATGATGAGAAGCTGTCTGATTTTCACCTTAAATTGAGAATAAAGTAAGAATGTTTCTTCTCTCCTTACCTAGTCAGCATTGTACTGAAAGTCATAGTGGATGCAAAACAAACAAAACCAGAAACAAAGAAAAGGTATACAGACTGAAGAGAAACAAAACTGTATTTGTTCTCAGATTATTATCTATGTAAATAATTCCAAAGAATCAACAAAAAACTTCTGGAATTAGTGTTATCATCCTAGGTTACAGGATATAAGCATAACATAGTAGTGTGAGTTGCTTAGTTTTGTCTGACTGTCTGCAACCCCATGGACTGTAGTTACCAGTCTCCTCTGTCCATTGGATGCTCCAGGCAAGAATACTGCAGTGGGTTGCCATTCCCTTCTCCAGGGGGTCTTTCTAACCCAGGGATCGAATCCAAGGCTCCTGCATTGAAGGCAGATTCTTTACTAACTGAGCCACCAGAGAAGCCCACAAGAATAATAGGCATTAAGTCAACTGCTTTTGTATGTACCAGCAATGAATAATACAAATTTGAAATTACTATTTAATTTCATTTACATTATACTTAGGTATAACTATCAATTTGTGTATAAAATCTATATGAAGAAAACTACCAAGTCTGATGACAGTAAATAAATATTTGAATAAATGGAGATATGCTCCATGTCCATGGATAAAAAGACTCAATATTGTCAAGATGTCCTTTTTTTTCTCCACCATGATCTAAAGATCAATGTGATCCTAATAAAAGTCCAGAAAGTTATTTTGTAGATATTGGCAAACTTTTCTGAACTTTATATGGAGAGGCAAAACACCCAGAATAGCCAACAAAATATTGAATAAAAAGGACTAAGTCAGAGGACTGACACTACTCAACAACAATTCAGACAGTGTGATATTGGCCAAAGAGTAAACAAAAGATAAATGAACCAGAATGAGATCACTGAAATAGACCCATATGAAAATAGTCAACTAATCTGTGAGAAAGGAGTAAAGGTAATTCACTAGAGAAAGGCTTGTTTTCAAAAAATGATGCTAGAGCAACTGGACATCCCAATGCTAAAGAAAAGAAAAAAAAAAAAAAATCCAGACATAGGCTTTGTACATTTTACAAAAATGAACTCAGAATGGATGATAGACAAATGTAAAACATACATCTATGAAACTTGTAGCATACAAGATAAAACCTATGTTACTGTGGGTAGGTGATGGCTTTTTAGATACAACACCAAAGGCATAACGCTTGAATGAAAAAAATTGATAGCTTGGACCAATTAAATTGAAAAACTCTTGAACTGTGAAAGAGATTGTTAGGTAAATGAAAAGACAAACCATTGACAAAGAGAACAAGTTTGTAAAACATATATCAGATAAAGGACTGGTACCTAGCATATGCAAAGAAGTTCTGAAACTCAATAAGAAAGCAAATAACCCAGTTACAAAATGGGCAAATGATGTGGACAGATACTTTACTAAAGAAGATATCCATATGACAGATAATCACATGGAAAGATCAGCTCAGTTCAGTCGCTCAGTCATGTCTGACTCTTTGCGACCCCATGAATCGCAGCACGCCAGGCCTCCCTGTCCATCACCAACTCCTGGAGTTCACTCAGACTCATGTCCATCGAGTCAGTAATGCCATCCAGCCATCTCATCCTCGGTCGTCCCCTTCTCCTCCTGCCCCCAATCCCTCCCAGCATTAGAGTCTTTTCCAATGAGTCAACTCTTCACATGAGGTGGCCAAAGTACTAGAGTTTCAGCTTCAGCATCATTCCTTCCAAAGCAATCCCAGGGCTGATCTCCTTCAGAATGGACTGGTTGGATCTCCTTGCAGTCCAAGGGACCCTCAAGAGTCTTCTCCAGCACCACAGTTCAAATGCATCAATACTTCAGCGCTCAGCCTTCTTCAGAGTCCAACTCTCACATCCATATATGACTACTGGAAAAACCATAGCCTTGACTAGACGGACCTTAGTCAGCAAAGTAATATCTCTGCTTTTGAATATGCTATCTAGGTTGGTCATAACTTTTCTTCCAAGGAGTACGCGTCTTTTAATTTCATGGCTGCAGTCACCATCTGCAGTGATTTTGGAGCCCCCAAAAATAAAGTCTGACACTGTTTCCACTATTTCCCCATATGTTATCAGAGAATCAAAAATTAAAATAATAATGTCACACAACTGCACATCTAATTTTAGAATGGCTAACACCCAAAATACTGATGACCACAAATGCTTTTATTCATTACTGATAAGAATTCAAAATAATACAGCCACCATGGAAGACAGTTTGGTAGGTTCTAATAAAACTAAGCAGACTATCACCCTATGATCCTGAAATTATCCTTTGTACTACACAAATAAGTTAAAAAAGAAAAACTTGTGTCAGTACTGCAAAGTTACCATGATCAAAACACTATGTAGTGGCACAAAAACAGATATATGTATCAATCGAAGAGAATAGAGAATCCAGAAATAAACCCATAAATCTATGGTCTATTAATCTTCAACAAAGTCAGTCTCTTTAGCAAGTGCTTTTAGGAAAGCTGGAGAGCTGCATGTAAATCAATGAAGTTAGAACACAACCTTACACCATATAAAAAAATAAACTTAAAATAGCTTAAAGACTTAAATATAAGACATAGCACCATAAAACTCTTGGAAGAGAACATAAGCAAAGCATTTTCTGACATAAATTGCAACTGTGTTTTCATAAGTCAGTCTCCCAAGGCAAAATAAATAAAAGCAAAAATAAACAAATGGAACTTAATCAAACATAAGCTTTTGCATAACAAAGGAAACCATAAACAAAATAAAGAGATAGTCTATGGACTACTGGGGGAAGATATTTGCAAACAATGTGACCAAAAAGGGCTTAATATCCAAAACACAAATATCTCACACAGCTCAAGATAAAAAGTTTTTAAAAATCCATTAAAAAAATGAGCAGAAGACATACAGACATTTACTCCAGAGGACATCCAGATAGCCAAGAGGCACATAAAATGATGCTCAACATTGCAAATTATTAGAGAAATGCAAATCAAACCTTACAGTGAGCTATCACCTCACACTAGTCAGAATGGCCATCATCAAAATGTCAATGAATAATCAATACCAGAGAGGGTCTGGAGAAAAGGGAACCCTCCTATGCTTTTGGTGGGAACGTAAATTGGTATAGCCACTGTGTAGACCAGTATGGAAGTTCCTTAAAATATTAAAAATAGAGTTACAATATGATTCATCAATCCTGCTCCTGTGCTTATATCCAGGAAAGATACAAACTCCAATTTGAAAAGATGCATACATCCCAATATTCATATCATGACTATTTACAATAGCCAAGACATAGAAGCAATTTAAGTTTTCAAGAACAGATGAATGACTAAAGAAGATGTGATACATACATACAATAGAGTAACCCTCAGCCATAAAAGAGGATGAAACATTTGCAGAAACATGGATGGACCTGAAAATTATTGTACTAAGTGAAGTAAGTCAGACAAAGACAAATATTATATACTACTTACATGAAATCTAAAAAACAACAATATAAATAACATTTACAAAATAGAAAAAAACTCAGATAGAAAACAAACTTATGTTTACAAAACTGGAAAGGAGCAAGGGATAAATTAGGAGTTCAGGATTAACAAATACATACTACTGCTGCTGCTGCTGCTGCTAAGTCGCTTTAGTCGTGCCCGACTCTGTGCGACCCCATAGACGGCAGCCCACCAGGCTCCCCTGTCCCTGGGATTCTCCAGGCAAGAATACTGGAGTGGGTTGCCGTTTCCTTCTCCAATGCATGAAAGTGAAAAGTGAAAGTAAAGTCGCTCAGTTGCGTCCGACTCCTAGTGACCCCATGGACTGCAGTCTACCAGGCTACTCCGTCCATGGGATTTTCCAGACAAGAGTACTGGAGTTGGGTGTCATTGCCTTCTCCAAACAAATACATACTACTATATATAAAATAGGTTAACGAGGTCCTATTGTATATTACAGGGAAATATATTAACGATCTAGTAATAATCTATAATAGAAAAAATATATACAAAACAAATTTATATATTTATATATGCACATATAAATGTATATATACATATTTTATACAAATTTGCCTTTGTATAAAATATATATACAAATATGAAAATATATGTATAAATATATATTTTATAAGCAGTGAAGTTCCATCAGTCATTTCCAACTCTTTACAACCCTATGGACTATACAGTCCATGGAATTCTCCAGGCCAGAATACTGGATTGGGTAGCTGTTTCCTTCTCCAGGGGATCTTTCCAACCCAGGGATCAAACTCAGGTCTCCCCATTATAGGCAGATTCTTTACCAGCTGAGCTACCATGGATGCCTGCATATATGAAATATATATTTATATATGTGCTGTGTGCTCTAATAGGTTGTTTCAGTCATGTTTGACTCTTTGTGACCCTATAGACTATAGCCCACCAGGCTCCCTCATTCATGGGATTCTCCAGGCAAGAATACTGGAGTGGGTTACCAAGCACTCCTCCAGGGGATCTTCCTGAGAGGGATCAAACCTGTGTCTCTAAAATCTCTTGCATTGATCAGCAGTTGGATTCATTAACACTAGCATCACTTGAGAAGCCTATCTATTTATCTACAGATGGTCAGTACTGAAATCAGATTGATTGTGTTCCTTAGGCAAAAGATGAAGAAGCTCTATAATACAGGTAGCAAAAACAAGACTAGGAGCTGACTGTGGCTCAGATCATGAATTTCTTTTTATCAAATTCAGGCTTAAATTGAAGAAAGTAGGGAAAACCAATAGACCATTCAGGTATGACTTAAAGTAAATCCCTTACAGTTATACAGTGGAAGGGAGAAATAGATTCAGGGGATTAGATCTGATAGATACAGTGCCTGAAGAACTGTGGACGGAGGTTCATGACATAGTACAGGAGGCAGGGAAAGAAATGTCCAAGAAAAAGAAATGCAAAAAGCAAAATAGTTGTCTGAGAAGGCCTTATAAATAGCTGTGAAAAGAAGAGATGCAAAAGGCGAAGGAGAAAAGGAAAGATATGCTCATTTGAATGCAGAGTTCCAAAGAATAGCAAGGAGAGATAAGAAAGCCTTCCTCAGTGATCAATGAAAAGAAAGAGAGGAAAGCAGTAGAATGGGAAAGACTAGAGATCTCTTCAAGAAAATGAGAGATACCAAGGGAATATTTCATGCAAAGATGGGCACACTAAAGGACAGAAAAGGTATGGACCTAACAAAAGCAGAAGATATCAAGAAGAGGTAGCAAGAATACACAGAAGAACTGTACAAAAAAGATCTTCATGACCCAGATAATACCAATGGTGTGATCACTCACCTAGAGCCAGACATCCTGGAATGTGAAGTCAAGTGGGCCTTAGGAAGCATCACTACAAACAAAGCTAGTGGAGGTGATGGAATTCAGTTGAGCTATTACAAATCCTAAAAGATGATGTTATGAAAGTGCTGCACTCAATATGCCAGCAAATTTGAAAATCTCAGCACTGGCCACAGGACTGGAAAAGGTCAATTTTCATTCCAATCCCAAAGAAAAGCACTGCCAAAGAATGCTCAAACTACCACACAATTGCACTCTTCTCACACGCTAGTAAAGTAATGCTCAAAATTCCCCAAGCCAGGGTTCAACAGTACATGAACTGTGAACATCCAGATGTTCAAGCTGGATTTAGAAGAGGCAGAAGAAATAGAGATCAAATTGCCAACATCCACTGGATCACTGAAAAAGCAAGAGAGTTCCAGAAAAACATCTATTTCTGCTTTATTGAATATGTCAAAGCCTTTGATTGTGTGGATCACAATAAACTGTAGAAAATTATGAAAGAGATGGGAATACCAGACCACCTGACCTGCCTCTTGAGAAATCTGTATTCAGGTCAAGAAGCAACAGTTAGAACTCGACATGGAACAACAGACTGGTTCAAAATAGGTAAAGGAGTGCATCAAGGCTGTATATTGTCACTCTGCTTATTTAAATTACATGCAGAGTACATCATGAGAAAACAAGGGGCTGGAAGAAGCACAAGCTGGAATCACGATTGCTGGGAGAAATATCAATAACCTCAGATATGCAGATGACACCACCCCTATGACAGAAAGTGAAGAACTAATGAGCCTCTTGATGAAAGTGAAAGGGGAGAGTGAAAAAGCTGGTTTAAACCTCAACATTCAAAAACAAAGATCATGGCATTCAGTCCCATCACTTCAAGGCAAATAGATGAGGAAACAATGGAAATAATGACAGGCTTTATTTTTGGGGCTTCAAAATCATTGCAGATGGTGACTGCAGCCATGGAATTAAAAGACATTTTCTCCTTGGAAGAAACCAACCTAGACAGCATATTAAAAAGCAGAGACATTACTTTGCCAGCAAATGTCCTTCTAGTCAAAGCTATGGTTTTTCTGTTAGTCATATAAGGATGTAAGAGTTGGGCTATAGAGAGAGCTGAGTGCTGAAGAAGTGATGGTTTTGAACTGTGGTGTTGGAGAAGACTCTTGAGAGTCCCTTGGACTGCAAGGAGATAAAACCAGTCCATCCTAAAGGAAATCAGTCCTGAACATTCATTGGAAGGACATATGCTGAAGCTGAAACTCCAATACTTCAGCCACGTGATGTGAATAACTGACTCATTTAAAAAGGCCTTGTTGCTTGGAGAGGTTGAAGACGGGAGGAGAAGGGGAGTGCTGAGGATGAGATGGTTGGATGGCATCACAGACTCAATGGACATGAGTTTGAGTAAGCTCCGGGAGTTGGTGAGGATGAGATGGTTGGATGGCATCACAGACTCAATGGACATGAGTTTGAGTAAGCTCCGGGAGTTGGTGATGGACAGGGAGGTCTGATGTGCTGCAGTCCATGGAGTGGCAAGGAGTTGGATATGATTGAGTGACTGAACTGAACTGATACACATATGTATATGTACATATATATAAACACACATATGTAGATATATAAATATAAAATACATGCAAATTTATATATGTTGTTAAGTTGCTTCAATCGTGTCCCACTCTGTGCAACTCCATAGACAGCAGCCCATAAGGCTCCTCCATCCCTGGGATTCACCAGGCACGAACACTGGATTGGGTTTCCATTTCCTTCTCCAACACATGAAAGTGAATACATGAACCCTGAACTCCCTGATGTTCAAGCTGGTTTTACAAAAGGCAGAGGAACCAGAGATCAAATTGCCAACATCTGCTGGATCATGGAAAAAGCAAGAGAGTTCCAGAAAAACATCTATTTCTGCTTTATTGATTATGCCAAAGCCTTTGACTGTGTGGATCATGGTAAACAGTGGAAAATTCTGAAAGAGATGGGAATACCAGAGCACCTAACCTGCCTCTTGAGAAATCTGTATGCAGGTCAGGAAGCAACAGTTAGAACTGGACATGGAACAACAGACTGGTTCCAAATAGGAAAAGGAGTATCTCAAGGCTGTATATTGTCACCCTGCTTATTTAACGTCTATGCAGAGTACATCATGAGAAATGCTGGACTGGAAGAAACACAAGCTGGAATCAAGATTGACAGGAGAAATATCAATAATGTCAGATATGCAGATGACCCCACCCTTATGGCAGAAAGTGAAGAGGAACTAAAAAGCGTCTTGATGAAAGTGAAAGAGGAGAGCGAAAAAGTTAGCTTAAAGCTCAACATTCAGAAAACGAAGACCATGGCATCCGGTCCCATCACTTCATGGGAAATAGATGGGGAAACAGTAGAAACAGTGTCAGACTTTATTTTTTGGGAATCCAAAATCACTGCAGATGGTGACTGCAGCCATGAAATCAAAAGACACTTACTCCTTGGAAGAAAAGTTATGACCAACCTAGATAATATATTCAAAAGCAGAGACATTACTTTGCCGACTAAGGTCCATCTAGTCAAGGCTATGGTTTTTCCTGTGGTTATGTATGGATGTGAGAGTTGGACTCTGAAGAAGGCTGAGCACCGAAGAATTGATGCTTTTGAACTATGGTGTTGGAGAAGACTCTTGAGAGTCCCTTGGACTGCAAGGAGGTCCAACCAGTCCATTCTGAAGGAGATCAACCCTGGGATTTCTTTGGAAGGAATGATGCTAAGCTGAAACTCCAGTACTTTGGCCACCTCATGCAAAGAGTTGACTCATTGGAAAAGACTCTGACGCTGGGAGGGATTGGGGGCAGGAGGAGAAGGGGACGACAGAGGATGATATGGCTGGATGGCATCACGGATTCAATGGACCTGAGTCTGAGTGAACTCCAGGAGATGGTAATGGACAGGGAGGCCTGGCATGCTGCGATTCATGGGGTCACAAAGAGTCGGACATGACTGAACGATTGAACTAAACTGAATTGAAGTCAGTCAGTCATGTCTGACTCTTCACGACCCCATGGACTGCAGCCTACCAGGCTCCTCTGTCCATGGGATTTGCCAGGCACGAGTACTGGAGTGGGTTGCCATTGCCTTCTCCGGAAATTTATATATACGTATATATCCATATCCATATATATATATATATATATATATATTATATATATATGTTACATATATATATATATATAACTGAATCATCTTGGTTTACACTAGAAACAGACACAACATTGTAAATCAAGTATACTTCAATAAAACCAACAAAAATCTTGTATCTACAGAAAAACTTGCGCACAAATGTTTATAGAGGCTTGCTTAAAGTTGCCCCCCCATTTAGAAGCAACCAAGATATCCTTCGAAAAGTAAAGTGATAAATTGTTGTGCAACCCAAAATGGAGTATTAGTAATTAAACAGAAATAAACTATCAAGCCACACGCACACATACAAAACATGGAGGAAACGTAAATTCATTAAGTGACTGAAGTCAATATGATAATGTTACATACTGCATAATTCCAAATATATGACATTCTGAAAAAGGCAAAATGTCTTTTTTGGGCTGTTGGCTGTTAGTTCTTTAAGATGTGCTTTACCAGGTTGAGAAAATTTTCTTTAACTAAATCTATTGCTTTTTTTTTTTTTATCATGAAAAGGTTTTGGATGTTAAAATTATTTTTCTGCATCTAGTATGATAATCATGTTGTTTTTTCTATTTTGTTGAGTTTATGAGGGGAATTATATTAATTGACTTTTGGGTGATAAATCAACCTTGCTTTCCCAGGAAAAATTCTGCCTGGACATGTCATATAGAAATGTTTATATGTTGCTGGTTTGCTAAACTTTTAAAATGAGAATACTGTGTTGGTATCATAAGAAATATTGGTCTATAAGAGCTCTTTTTGTTAAAACTTTAAAATTTGACTTAAACTAAACTGTCATATAAAAATAGGAGGTGAAAAGTTTCAAACATTACCAGTAACACTATGACAAAAATCAACTGATTAAGAAGGGAAACCATGGCTCTGCTTTGTATAAATTAAGGTAATTGTAGAATAAATTAAGATAATTGTAGAGTCACATGCAGTGTAAGGCATAATACAGAGAGATTCCTTGTAAACTGTGTCCAGTTTGTCCCAAAGGCAAAATCATTGCAATACTATAATATAATATGACACCCAGGATATTTACCCTCACATCATTCACTGATCTTATTCAGATTTCCCAGTGTGTGTGTGCATATGCATGTGTATGTGTGTTAAATTCTATATTTTTATCATCTGTGTATGTTTGCACAGCCATTACCACAATCATGATAGTGAAGAGTTCCAACACCATCATGATTCCTCTTCTTTCCTTCTATAACCATACCTATTTCTATCTCCATTGCTAAGCCAAGTCATATATCTTCCCTTCTACGATTTTTACATTTCAAAAGTATGTCATTATTTTATGTAACTTACTTTTTCACTTAACATAATTTATTGGCTCTTCATCCATGTAATCAATATATAGTTATTTTATGAGTAGTAGTCCATGTAGTATACATATATATATCACAATTTATTTGACTATTCAGACATCTGAGTTAATTCTATTTTTTGGTTAATAAAAGTAAAGTTGTATGAACATTTATGTGCAGTTTTTTTTTTTTTTGTGGAGACATAAATTTTAATTTCTCTGGGATAAATGCCCAGTTGTATAATTTTTGTGGGACTCAATTTATCTTTTTAAATTAAATCTGTTTTATGAAACATACTTTTGTTGTCATATCTGGGAACTCCTTGTCAGGGCCAAATTTCAAAGATTTTCTGCTTTTGTTTTCCTAAAAGTTTTATGTTTACATTTATATTTTGGTTCTTTTTGAGGTATTTTTGTATAAGACAATAGATTTATTTTGAGGGTTTTTGTTGGTGTGTTTGTTCTTTTTCATCCCCTGTGGATGTCCAATTATTCCTCTGTCTGTTGGAAAAGCTATATCTCCTTCATTGAATTGGTTCTACATATTTGTCAAAGATAAGCTCAATTCATATTTATGTTAATTTATTTTCTAGGTTTTTCATTCTATTGATCAATGTCAATATTGTGATACCAATATAGCAAGTCTTAACATTGGGTAGAATAATTCCTATCACTTTATTCTTGGTCAAGATTGTTTAGCTATTCTAAATGTCTCTTCATTTAATGTTTAGAATAAACTTGAGTATACTTGCAAATATTTTAAGATATTGATATGAATTGAAGTTTTCATTCAGTTTAGGAAGAGCTGACATATTTACTATTTTGAGTCTACCAAACCATGAACACCATATTTGCAGTTATTTACATATTTATTTCATTTACCAATATTTTGCTATTTTAGCAAGTAGATGTATGTTTTGTTAGTGTATATATAAGTATTTCATTTTATTTGGATCAATTTAAAAATATATTTTGGTTTAAATTTCTATTTGCAAATGTTCACTGTTAATATATAGACATGTGACTGGTGTATGTGTGTGTGTGTGTATGTGTATTTTATATCCTGTCAATCTTGCTAGACACATTTATTAGTTCTAGGCGATTTTTGCTGATTTATTGAAATATCTATGTAGACAATGATGCCATTTTCAAATAGAGATAATTTTGTACTTGTGTTCCATTTACTATTATTATTATTGGATTTATGTCTGCCATTTTGCTGTTTGTTTTCTATGTGGCCCATGCCTCTTTTAAATTTCTCTTTCCCTTTTTTTTTTGCATTCTTTTCTTTAAGTGAATATTTTCTTGTGTAATATTTGAATGTCTAATGAGTTTTTACTTTATAATTTTAGGACTTTTTTAATGGTTGTCCTAAGACTTACAAGATATATATTATCAGGATCTATCACTTATTTTCATTATTTTAATTTCAGTGGTTTTGAAAAAAACTAACACTTTATTCCTCTCTAGCTGTATTCACTTTTCCTTTTTTTTTCTGTGCTTTTTCTTGCTTAACTACTTTGTTTAATGTATGTTACAGGTTATTTAATAGGTAATTATAATTATTGTTGTATTTAAATGTGTTTTTGTTATAGCAATAGAAATAAAGAATATACATGTATAAAGGTATATATATAGATAGATAGATAATAGAAAATTTGTAATATACTCTTCATTTCTTAACTAAGACTTGTGTTACCTTCAGGTATCTTTTCTTTACTCCGGTATAACTTTGGCTCCGTTCTTCTCCTTTTGTGCTGTTATTGTCTAATATACTGTATTGCTACATGACATAGGTGCACAATGCAATAATATACACATTATTTTATGAAATTAAATATGTTAAGAAAAGAAATATGAGATTATACTATCTTTTATGATTTTCTATTAATATATAATTACCTTAATAGCACTCTTTGCTGTTGTTGTTTTTAGTGTGGATGCAAATTGCTCTTTTGTGTCACTTGTTTCAGTTTGAAGAATTTCCCCTATATTTCCTTTAAGGCAAGAAATCTCTAGAATTTTGTTTATGTCGTATATTAGTTAATGCAGACTGCCCTAACAAAAATACCATAGGCTGGGAGGCTGAACAATGGAATTTTTCACATAGTTCTGGAGCTTAGAAGTCTTAGATTGAGGTCTGATTGGGTTGGCTTCTAGAGAGAGCTTCCTCTCTACTTTGCAGTTGGTCATCTTGCTGCATCTTCATGTGGCACATTTCAGGTGACTTTGATCTTTGGCAAGCCTGTAATTGGTCTACATGGTACAATCAACTCACTGGAGCATTACTTTGGATGACAAACTTTATTAATTTTTTCTCTCTTTAATTTAATTATCATAAAGCTTTTGACAAAAAATGCATTAATATTTTGGGAATAATAATACAATAATTCCCTAGTTACTGGAGACGGTTTAAAAAAAAATAAAGGAATGCAGATGGAAGTATGACAGGCATTGTTAGGATGGCAGAATGGTTGGATGACATTTGTCAGCTAAGAATGAAGAATTTGCCTTCTCTCCAGTCTTGTGCATCATACTCTGAGACCTGGTAATGTCATTCTGATATCTGTACCTGACTATATACCCTCAGGGTATCTAAGCAAAATCTTGCACAATAATGGGATTAAGTGAGATTCAGAGTCAAGACAGTTGGAATTCTGCAAGAAATAGACATAGGGATGATAAAATAGATGGTTAGAATCACAGAGTCTGAAAAATAGAAGAAAGAATGGCCACTTATCACATTCGATTTCTAAATTTTTCATCCAAATTAACATTTTTAAAGAGAAGATTCAAATGGAGCCCCAATATATAAATGCTCTGGTAGTAGTGGAGTTGAAGAAAGTCCTGCTACTCTGACCTGCCAGTACCTCCCACAGTGGTCACCAAGACAACATTGCCAATCCTTGGGCTGTTGTGAATCCAATGTGAAAACCTAATCTGATTCAGCATTTTTCTGTGTAAGTAAAACACAGGGGGTGGCCCCAATGAGGAACATGTGGTAGAAGATACTCTATCTTTTATTGAGTCTTCCTGACTTAGGGATCAGCTACTGGACAAAACCCTATATGTAATATATCAAGTCCACCATTGGCAATTACAAAACTTTTATGTAGGCCATTTCATCTGGATGTATTTGAAGTAGAAACTGAACATTTTATTTACCATAACATAGGTTGCATTCAGCAACATACCTCCTCTCCTGATCCATCAAGCCAATTATCGGCTGGAGAGAATGATGTGCATTAGAAAGTAGGAATAACACTTTCTTTGGCTGCATCCTCAACCTCCAGACCCTGAAGAAAAACCTTTTTGGCTGCTCTTTGTAATGCTGGTATTCAGCCACAGAAAGAGAGTGCCATTGTCTTCCCACTTCTCTCTGGTATCTGATGTAACCTCTTTGAGATGCAATCTATAGCCTGCCAAGGGATTCACTGAGGCTTGGGAATTGACATTGCAGCAGTGACAAGAAAGTAGTCTACTGGGCCAGTGGACTTGCTGGAGGAACTGGTGAGAAGTTTGTGTCTACAGCTAGTGAACTCCCAGATGAGGCCAAGTCAGCTGAATTGAGCCTCTTAGAATGCCATCTTGGCAGATAAATGGTCCACAAGCCCATCCAGCTATAGCTGGCATCATCAGAGTTCGTCAGGTACAGGAGGACAAGGCATGCCACCTGGAGACCAGAAGATATCAAGGAAAGCCCATCAGTATTCCTTTCCTCTCCATCCATCCTCACACCACCATGATGGTATGGAAGGCACTCTGCCTCATAAAACTAGACACTTTCTTAGGAAAAGATTCAGGAATAAGAGATGAAACCTGGGACACTGGACATTTGTGTTTCAAGAAAACTTGAACAGTGAGATTGCACACTATATTTCACTAAACTTTAAATTGTGAAAAAACTAGAAGTAGATATTTGACATTTTATTAACCATCAGGTGGAAGTTTGCACTTTGGCTAGAAGGAAAACAGTCCCTTTTCAGAGTAGCTATACCTGGTCTGGAAGAACAGTAAGTCCAAAGGCCTTCTGAAGTCTAATGATCATTGGAGAGATATAGGCCAGGTAGAAAGGGCATTTTCACAAGAGTATTGCTGCCATCTCCATGAAGAAGCCTACCAGATGAAGGACACAATCAAGTTTCATACCTATTCTTCTCAATCCCACCCCACTTTGGTTCAGAAGCTTTCATGGTGGAAATGCTGCAAAATGAATCTAAAGAGGCTTGATGGCTGACACTCAAAGAAACAGTTAGCTTCTTCCTCTTGTTCAGTGGTTAATCTCTAGTTTATAGAAGTGCTCTCAAGAGTTGAAAGAAAGAGACCAACATGTATGAAGGATGCTGCAGTTTCTGATGCAGTAATCTAATAAGTCATGTTTGTTCTTTCTTTCTGTCCTTTCTGTAGGCTCTTGTTCAATTATTTACTTTTAACTATCCTCCTGCAAATACCTCACCCAGTCAGCAATTGTCATGTCATTATTTCATGGGGAGCATCAGCTGAGATTTCACAATGACCCCCAAATAGTTCAAGTGTAAAAAAAAAAAAAAAAAGAGGCAAATATGAAGTCCTTCCCATCATGACAAGCTCAGCCCAGGAGGAGATGCAGACACAATATGAGATGACCATGAACAAAGTGTGGAAGCTCCTGCAGTAGAGGTACCTCCACTGGGACTGGTTTCCCCTCCATGAAGAATTCCATGGACATTATAGTCCATGGGGTCACAAAGAGTCAAACACAACTGAGCGACTTTCACTTCACCACTTCACCATGAGCATGAGGGATAGTGGGAGACGTTTTGACAAATATTTTCCACTTCAGGAACCCAGTAAGTTCAGTTCCGTTCAGTTGCTCAGTCGTGTCCGACTCTGTGCGGACCCATGAATTGCAGCACACAAGGCCTCCCTGTCCATCATCATCTCCCAGAGATCTCTCAAACTCATGTCCATAGAGTCGGTGATGCCATCCAGCCATCTCATCTTCTGTCATCCGCTTCTGGTCCTGCCACCAATTGCTCCCAGCATCAGAGTCTTTTCCAATCAGCCAACTCTTGGCATGAGGTGGCCAAAGTACTGGAGTTTCAGCTTCAGCATCATTCCCTCCAAAGAACATCAGGGCTGATCTCCTTCAGAATGGACTGGTTGGATCTCCTTGCAGTCCAGTGGACTCTCAAGAGTCTTCTCCAACACCACAGTTCAAAAGCATAAATTCTTTGGTGCTCAGCTTCTTCACAGTCCAATTCTCACATCCGTACATGACCACAGGAAAAATCATAGCCTTGACCAGATGGACCTTTGTTGGCAAAGTAATGTCTCTTCTTTTGAATATGCTATCTAGGTTGGTCATAACTTTTCTTCTAAGGAGTAAGTGTCTTTTAATTTCATGGCTGCAATCACCATCTGCGGTGATTTTGGAGCCCAAAAAAATAAAGTCTGACACTGTTTCCACTGTTTCCCCATCTATTTCCCATGAAGTGATGGGACCAGATGCCATGATCTTCATTTTCTGAATGTTGAACTTTAAGGCAACTTTTTCACTCTCCTTTTTCACTTTCATCAAGAGGCTTTTTAGTTCCTCTTCACTTTCTGCCATAAGGGTGGTTTCATCTGCATATCTGAGGTTATTGATATTTCTCCCAGCAATCTTGATTCCAGCTTGTGCTTCTTCCAGTCCAGCATTTCTCATGATGTACTCTGCATAGAAGTTAAATAAGCAGGGTGACAATATACAGCCTTGACATACTCCTTTTCCTAGTTGGAACCAGTCTGTTGTTCCATGTCCAGTTCTAACTGTTGCTTCCTGACCTGCATATAGGTTTCTGAAGAGGCAGGTCAGGTGGTCTGGTATTCCCATCTCTTTCAGAATTTTCCACAGTTTATTGTGATCCACACAGTCAAAGGCTTTGGCATAGTCAATAAAGCAGATATAGATGTTTTTCTGGAACTATTTTGCTTTTTTGATGATCCAATGGATGTTGGCAATTTGATCTCTGATTCCTCTGCCTTTTCTAAAACCAGCTTGAACATCTGGAAGTTCATGATTCATGCATTGCTGAATCCTGGCTTGGAGAATTTTGAGCATTACTTTACTAGCATGTGAGATGAATATAATTGTGTGGTAGTTTGAGCATTTTTTGGCATTGCCTTTCTTTGGGATTGGAATGAAGACTGACCTTTTCCAGTCCTGTGGCCATGGCTGAGTTTTCCAGATTTGCTGGCATATTGAGTGCAGCAGTTTTACAGCATCATCTTTCAGGATTTGAAATAGCTCAACTGGAATTCCATCACCTCCACTACCTTTGTTCGTAGTGATGCTTTCTAAGGCCCACTTGACTTCACATTCCAGGATATCTGGCTCTAGGTGAGTGATCACACCATAGTGGTTATCTGGGTCATGAAGGTCTTTTTTGTATAGTTCTGTGTATTCTTGCCACCTTTTCTGAATATCTTCTGCTTCTGTTAGGTCCATACCATTTGTCCTTTATCGAGCCCATCTTTGCATGAAATGTTCCCTTGGTGTCTCTAATTTTCTTGAAGAGATCTCTAGTCTTTCCCATTCTGTTGTTTTCCTCTATTTCTTTGCCCTGATCGCTAAGGAAGGCTTTCTTATTTCTTCTCGCTATTCTTTGGAACTCTGCATTCAGATGCTTATATCTTTCCTTTTCTCCTTTTCTTTTCGCTTCTCTTCCTTTCACAGCTATTTGTAAGGCTTCCCCAGACAGTCATTTTGCTTTTTTGCATTTCTTTTCCATGGAGATGGTCTTGATCCCTGTCTCCTGTACAATGTCATGAACCTCATTGCATAGTTCATCAGGCACTCTATCTATCAGATCTAGGCCCTTAAATCTATTTCTCCCTTCCACTGTATAATCATAAGGGATTTGATTTAGGTCATACCTGAATGGTCTAGTGGCTTTCCCTACTTTCTTCAATTTCAGTCTGAATTTGGCAATAAGGTTTTCATGACCTGAGCCACAGTCAGCTCCTGGTCTTGTTTTTGCTGACTATATAGAGTTTCTGCAAGGAATATAATCAATCTGATTTTGGTGTTGACCCTCTGGTGATGTCCATGTGTAGAGTCTTCTCTTGCATTGTTAGAAGAGGGTGTTTGTTATTACCAGTGCATTTTCTTGGCAAAATTCTATTAGCCTTTGCCCTGCTTCATTCTGTAGTCCAAGGCCAAATTTGCCTGTTACTCCAGGTGTTTCTTAACTTCATACATTTGCATTCCAGTCCCCTATAATGAAAAGGACATCTTTTTGGGGTGTTAGTTCTAAAAGGTCCAAACCTAAATACAAATGTTTGGTGAAAGGATGTGTGGGTGGCTCTTCAAACTGCTAGATGATCTAGGAAAGATGGGAGTTCAAGAGGAAGCTTCAGCAACCTAACTGTTTGTTAACAGAGCAAAAGATAAAGAAAATGTGCTACATATATACAATGGAATTTTACTCAACCATAAAAATGAATGAAACTGAAACATTTGTAGAGACATGCATGGACCTAGAGACTGTCATACAGAGTGAAGTAAATCAGAAAGAGAAAATAAAATATTATATATTACTGCATATACGTGGGCTCTAGAAAAATGGTACTGATGAAACCTATTTGCAGTACAGGAGTAGAGACACAGATGTAGAGATAAAACATGAACACCAAGTGGGGAGAGAGAAGTGTGGGATGAACTGGAAGATTGGGATTGACATATGCACACAATTAATACTATGTATAAAATATATAACTAATTATAACTTACTGTATAGCACAGGAAACTCTACTAAATACTCTGTGGTGACCTATATGGGAAGGTAATCCAAAAAAGAGGGCATAAATGTATATATGTAGATGATTCATTTTACAGTAGAAACTAACATTGTAAAGCAATCATACTTCAATAAAAATTAATTTTAAAAAAGAGGAAGCTTCAGGAATATTTCCTAAAACCAGATCATGACCAGTCTGAAAAAGGAAATGATGGTGCTGCCATCAAGCATTAGAAGCTTCATTAATTCATTTCCTCACTCATTCATATATTCAAGAAGATGTACTTGGACACCTACTGTGGGCAGACAGTTTCAGTCTCTGAAGATTAACCAGGGTGTGCAACCACAGTTTGACCACTAATTGTCCTAAGACAACAGTCCTGTTTGACTGTTAGTGCTACCACTGCCAGTTCTCTGTCCATTCTCTTTGGACTCATAGTCTTATGAAGCCATGGATGTGGCTGGCAAAGTCTTCAAGGGAAATTTAGAGACTAAATAGGTAGCATTTTTCTTCTTCTTTAAAGGGAGGTGTGTCTGCAATTCACTTGGACTCAACAACTGGAGGATCACTCAACTACAAAACAAGGTTTGTTTCCTGTTCCTACAAAACGAAAGGCAAACAACCACCAGGAAATATGTCACCATGTGATAGACAAGGGGACTAAACCTTCCAGAATGAGCGGTGGTGTCAGGTAGTGAAGGAGGCAGTAGGGGCAAGTTTCTGTGCAGATGAAAACACCCGAGTCAGGCAGAGAGCAATGGGCCTTCAGATGGTTCAACTTATCTGCAGCATCATCAGCATCATCATTTTTAAACAATTACAAGTAAAACAAAGGATTTAATTTTGCCTTTATTTACTGCTTTTCTGTCATTCTTTGTGCATGCATGTCCAGAATTTCTGACCCTTATAATTATACTTCTGCTTGAAGAATTTCTTTCAGCATTTCTTGTGATGATATCCCACAGTGTTTAATTATCTGCTAAAATCTCTATTTTTACTTCACATTTAGAATTATAAGTTGTCATTTTTTTTTCTTTCATCACTATATATTTCATTCTGTTCTTCTTACTTGCCTGGTTTCTTATAAAAAGTCCACTGTAATTCTTGTCTTTGTTTCTCTATAGCTGAAACTTTATTCTCTGGCTTCCTTTAAGATTTTTCTCTTTGTCTTTCGTTTTCTACAGTTCAAGTATAATTTATGCCTAGGTATGATTTTATTTTTTAAATTTATCCTGCTCAGTGTTCTCTGAGCTTAACTACCTGATTAAACCTCAGTCTTTTGATATCTATCATTAATTTCTGAAAGTTCTCAGCCATTAATATGTCAAACATTTTTGACATGTTAATATTCTCCTTCTTGCATCCCTATTATGATATGTTACACCTTCTTGAAACTGTCGCACAATTCTTGGGTGTTCTGTTCTGTGGTTTTCATTTTTTTTCTCTTGGGTGCTTCAGTTTGGGAAGTTTCTATTTTCCTGTCTTTAATTTCATTGATTCTGCCCTTGCTGTGTCAAGTTTTCTCATAAGCCCATCAAACACATTTTTCATTTGTCTTACTATGAGTGAGATACCTAGCATTCTCTTTTGATTTATTTTCCTGGGATTTCCATATCTCTGCAAACATTGCCCATCTATTTGTTCTTTTACTTGGGTACTTTTTTTTTTTTTTTTTTCATTAGAGCCCTTAACAGACTTATCATAGTAAGTTAAAATTCTCTGTCTGACAATTTCAACATCTGTATCATATATGAGCCCGGTCCTGAGGATAGTTTGTATCTCTTCACTCTGTCTTTTGTTTTTTGTTGCCTTTTAAATGATTTTTACAATTCTTGATTGAAAGCTGGATATGATGTATCAGGTTACAGGAATTTTTATAACAGGGTGAGAATTTAAGTTATAGGAATTGGGCCATGTTTAATGTTTGCTGTAGCTATAGTGTCAGAGTCTACAAATCTCTCTGCTATCTCTGTTTATATCTCTCCTCTTGATTTAGGGACTTATCTTTGTGCTATTCCTCTGAGTAAGTTTGTGTTTTACAGTACTTTCATTCTGTAATGCACTGTTATTATGCTGGAAGCTTGTTGGTTTGGCCATAAGGTGTGGGGTTGGGGAATATTCTAATCGTCACATGAAGTCTCTGTTACTCCATGAGCCTGTTGCTCATTAGTGTGGCCTTTAAAAGTGTCTCTGATGCTCCATTTCCAATTTATATCCTTAAATTTTGATGCCCTATTGAGTATGTTTATTTTTATTTTTTCCTAGGTGAGACAAAACCTAGAAGGGACTGGTTTGGGTTAGAATTCCACACCCTGGTCCACTGGATTCAGGTTTGGTGTTGTCCTCTGGTCATTCCTGTTCACCACATCCCTGGCCACCAGAGCCATAAGGGGATCTTCTGGGTTTCTCCCTGGAAGGACCTAGTGAGGTTTCTGGAGGGACATCCTGGGACAATGATACCCCACACCTGGACTGTAAGGGCCACCCTCAGAATTTTCTCACTATATTATTAGTGTGCACTCATCCGTCAGCACTGTCATGGTTACTAGTCAGGTAAGTATTTTGTCAGTTTCGTCAGTGACTTCTTGTCCAGGTAAACAGTCTTGGGTGTGCTTTCTCCCTCTTGACCCTACAGATTTCAGGGTAGAGTGTCTTATTTCTTCGGGTCTCTAATGGACCCAAGAAAAATTGTTGACTTCCAATTGGCCCACATTTTTCCTGTTGTATGGACTAAAGTAATGACTTGCAAGTTCTTTCCTTGTTGAGGCCACTATGAAAAGTCCAGTCATCATCATTTTAACCAGAGGTATTTCGCTGTGGAGGACTGAGGGGGGTATCTCCTAGTGGGGTTGGCTGGAGTGAAGATAATCTACTTTTTCTGCTTTTCCCCTCAAGACTAGGGAAAGTCTCACCAGGACCATCATAGCTGACTTAAAGTAATCATACTAGTAGTCAGAAAAAACTGCACCTCTCAATTAATCCAGCATTAGGATTAAGAAGGAAACAGAACATTAGGAAGGAAACAGAACAGAGGCAGGAATTTGCCCTCAGCAACTGATGAATTGTCTCAAGATTTCCAGGGCAGTCATGGAAAGTGAGATGTTCTAGGTTTTGAAATCAGACAAGTTTAGATTATTAATAATAGCTGTTCCTTTCACTCTGTAGTTTTCCTTCATAGTCATAATTTCCTCATTTTTAACCAGAGAGTAGCAATACAGAATTTATAAGTTGCTGCAGGGATTAAATGAGGTCATTTAGTTAATGTCCTCAGCCAGATCCTGCCACCTGATCAAGACTTGTTGATCTGAAGTCACTAGCATCTGACTGTGCCTTCTCTCCACTGGAGCCACCCCAGCCTGAGCATTTTAACCGCTAGAGAATGGGGACACAGGCACTTGACCCTGACTTGGCCAATGCCTTCTGCTCTGCTCCTTGTGTTTTCTGAGTCTGTAACACAAACCTGGCACATGGCGGGTTAACTCCAAGTTCAGGCAAGTGCTTTACTTCTTAATTAGTAAAGACAAAGTGAAGTTGCTCAGTCATGTCTGACTCTTAGCGACCCCATGGACTGCAGCCTACCAGGTTCCTCCAAAGCTCCTGTTAAATTACTGGCAGACAAAATGCCTCAGTGCTTTTTATTCATTACTCGCTTATAATTGTTCTAAATTATTTCTTAATTAGATTCTGTCCAGTGGAAATTGAATGTGAAAGAACAGGATACAGGGTGGACCTCCAGGGTAAGCATCTCTCAGGGATGGTGTTTGTCATTAGAACCAAATGCTGTATCTGAAGGTCCTAGTTTCTTGCCAGCCCCACCTTTCCAAGCCCTGAAGAAAACACCATCTCTCCAGGGCTCTCAGTAAGGACAGTCTGCAGTCTATAAGGAGCAAATATTCCCAGGAGACTGCCAGTCTTGAGCAGGAGTTCTCTGTTAGGGAAGTGTTAATAGAACCAGACAGTGTCTGCCCCGACAATTTTGTCTTCTTGGTGGTCCTGTTGTTCAGAAGATTCTTTCCCCAACCCCTTTGCAACCTAAAGGCTTCATCTTCCTCCCTCCCCTAGTGGAATGTGACCCAGAGAAGGCATTGCTTTTGGTCCCTTATCCTTCCCTTTGCATTTTGGATCCTATTTTTGCCAGGGGACTAAAGATGCTTCTTACAAGTCTCTTCTTTTATTAAAAATAAAAGGTATTTCTCTTACAGAAATGTAAGCTATCACTTTGATAGCATGCAACAAAGATCTAGAAAATTATAGTCATTATCTCTATTTCTGAGAATTTGATCTAAGAAAATAATGCAGACAAAGCTTAAGCTGAAAAATACTGTTATAGGTTGCATGTGTCCTGCCAAAACTCATTTGAAGTTCTAAATCTCAGTAACCCAGTAAGTGATCTTATTAGGGGCAGAGTTTTTAAAGAGATAATTTAAATGAGGCAACTAGGGGCTCTAACATTATAACTAGTGTCCTTATAATAAGGAGAAATTTAGACACAGAAATAAGCACACAAAGATGATGTGAAGAGACACAGGGAAAAGATGGGCAGCATCTATATGTCAAGAAGAGAGGCCTAAACTAAAAGATTCCATGTGGGTTGGGATAAGTTTTCTGAAATCAATTTGGCTAAAAATTGAAGAACTTTAACTTTTCTGTGATCTATGGGCTAATATATCAATTTCTAGCTTATTCTTAGAAAACAATTCTAGTTTCTAACAAAAGTTTTTGGTATATGATTTTTTGGTATAGATGGTTCATAATAGAAAAGCAAATAGAAGCAACACAAATGCCCACAGTAAGAAAACTATTATATAACTTCTGATATGCTTGTATAATTATGTATTACTAAACAATTAGAAATGTTATTAAGACTACATTTCATACAATAAGAATGCATTGGCTATTTTATAAAATTAAAGCCACTAAATGTATTTTTAAAGAAATGAACCAAGACTTTATACAAATTATCTTTAATTATAATAATGTGTTATATTTGTTATTCCATATAAAATTTGAAATTAAAATACACAATTAATTATATGCTGTGAATAATTTAATACTTTTTGAAAAAACAAGAACTGTAAAACATCATTAAAAACATGTAATAATGTGTGGGATGTGCAGGTGAATGTGAGCCTTTCCAATATTCCTAAAATAAATTACAAATAAATTATGAATGTGGTTGACTGCCTTTAATTCACCTTTCTGGACCCAAAATAAAACCATGGATGTTTCACTGGGGAATGAGATTTATAGGCAGAACAGGCAGTAATATTCAATAGAGTGCAAATCAGAGAAGAGCAAAGCTTTAGTTTACCCACTCTAGAGAGGCAGTAGACAGGCTATGTCAATCAGGGCAGGAAAGCCTATAGGACATGCAGACAGGACTCAGTGAATGAGTATTAGCTGACATATTTTCAGCTGAAAATGTGAAATAAAAAAGTGTAGGAGGCTGAACCTGGACTAGATAGATGATAACTCCTTGAAACTTAGGATCAAATGCTTTGCTAGCTCACTTTTAAGGAGGAATTAAAATGTCCTACAGAGGAGAAGTTCTCAAATCTTTTAATCTTGGATTACTTTTATTCTCTCAAAATTACTTTACACACCCAAGACCTTGTCTTTTGGAATTTTCTATATTAGACATGAAAACTGACATACACTATCTTTATTATTCATTTAAAATAACAACAAACCCATTTGATAGAAAAAAAATAATTCTGTTTTACAAATATTAACTAAAATTCCCTTAAAAAGAGAAAAATAGTGAGAAAACTGTCATTGTTTTACTTTTTAACAAATCTCCTTACGGTCTGGCTTAATAGAAGATGGCTTTATCCATTCCTCTGTTGATGGACATTTAGGTTGCTTTCATATTTCATTGTAAATACTGCTGCAAAGAATATTGAGGTGCATGTATCTTTTCAAATTATGTTTTTTTCCAGGTATAGCTCAGGAGTGGGATTGCTGGATTATATGGCATTAATAGCTCTATTTCTAGTCTATTTATCTTACTTTTTTAATGGATAAAATGTGGTATATACTGTGCTGTGTGTTCAGACACTTCAGTCGTGTCTCTTTGCAGCCCTGTGGACTGTAGCCTGCCAGGCTCTTCTGTCCTTGGGATTCTCCAGGCAATAATACTAGACTGGGTTGCCATGCCTTCCTCCAGGGAATCTTCCCAACCCAGGGATCGAACTCACATCTCCTGCATCTCCAGCAATGTGCAGATTCTTTACCTGCTGAGCCACCTGGGAAGCCCACAATGGAATATTACTCAGCATTAAAAATGAAGTAATACCATTTATAGCAACATGGATGGACCCAGAGATTGTTATACTGAGTGAAGTAAGTCAGATGAAGATAAATATCAGTATGATATTGCTTTTATGTGGAATCTAAAATTAAAAAGAGTACAAATAAACTAATCTACAAAACAGAAATAGAGTGACAAATGTAGGAAATAAACTTAGGGTTACTGGGAGGGATGGGGGAGGGATAAATCGGTAGATAAAGATTGGCATATATTAATATACACAACTATGTATAAAATAGATAACTAATAAGGATCTATTGTATAGCATGGGGAACTGTACTCAATACTTTGTAATGGCTTATATGGGGAAGAATCCTAAAAGGTGTGAATATGTGTATATGTATAAATGATTCATTTTTGCTGTACAGCAGAAACTAACACAACATGGTAAATCAACTATACTCCAAAAAAAAAAAAAAAAAAAGAAGATGGGTGAACTCTACTTGTCTATATGTAATCTATGGTGATATATGCCATATTGCCTCTAGAAAATCCTACTCAGTTCAGTTCAGTCACTCAGTCATGTCCAACTCTTTGTGACCCCATGGACTGCAGCATGCCAGGCTTCCCTGTGCATCACCAACTCTCGGAGCTTGCTCACATTCATGTCCATTGAGTCAGTGATGCCATCCAACCATCTCATTCTCTGTACTCCCCTTCTCCTTCTGCCTTCAATCTTTCCTACATTCAGAGTCTTTTCCAGTGAGTCAGTTCTTCACATCAGGTGGCCAAATTATTAGGGTTTCAGCTTCAGCTCAGTCATTCCAATGAATACTCAGGACTGATTTCCTTTAGGATTGACTGGTTTGATTTCCTTGTAGTCCAAGGGACTCTCAAGAGTCTTCTACAAAACCACAGTTCAAAATCATCAATTCCTCAGCACTCAGCTTTCTTTATAGTCCAACTTTCACATCCATACACGACTGCTGGAAAAACCATAGCTTTCACTATATGGACCTTTGTCTGCAAAGTAATGTCTCTGCTTTTTAGTATGCTGTCTAGGTTGTGAGAAAGCATCTTTTATTTTCATGGCTGCAGTCACCATCTGCAGTGATTTTGGAGCCCAAGAAAATAACATTCATCCCTGTTTCCATTGTTTCACCATCTATTTGCCATGAAATGATGGGACCAGATGCCATGATCTTTGTTTTTGAATGTTGAGTTTTAAGCCAGTTTTTTCACTCTCTTTTACCTTCACCAAGGTAGGTATAAATGATTCACTTTTGCTGTACAGCAGAAACTAACACAGAATGGTAAATCAACTACACTCAAAAAAAAAAAAAGAAGAAGAAGAAGAAGAAGATGGCTGAGCTCTACCTGTCTATATGTAATCTATGGTGATATATGCCATATTGGCTCTAGAAAATCCTACTAAGTTCAGTATACATCAGTGAAATAACACCTTTTACAGCAACATGGATGGACCCAGAGATTGTCATACTGAGTGAAGTAAGTCAGATGAAGATAAATATCAGTATGATATTCCTTTTATGTGGAGTCTAAAATAAAAAGAATACAAATAAACTAATCTACAAAACAGAAATAGAGTGACAAATGTAGGAAATAAACTTAAGGTTACTAGGGGGGATGGGAGAGGGATAAATTGGGATATAGAGATTGACATATATTAATATACACAACTATGTATTAAATAGATAACTAATAAGGATCTATTGTATAGCACAGGGAACTGTACTCAATACTTTGTAATGGCCTCAATACTTTAAGAACTCAATACTTTAGTTCTTCTTTTTAGTTCTTGTTCACTTTCTGACATAAGGGTGGTATCATCTGCAAATCTGAGGTTACTGATATTTCTCCCAGCAATCTTGATTCCAGCTTGTGCTTCATTCAGCCTGGCATTAGCATGATGTACCTTGCATATAAGTTAAATAAGCAGAGTGACAATATACAGCCTTGACTTACTTCTTTTCCTATTTGCAACCAGTCTGTTCCATATTCAGTTCTAACTGTTGCTTCCTGATTTGCATACACATTTCTCAAGAAGCAGGTAAGGTCATCTGGTAGTTCCATATATTGAAGAATTTTCCACAGTTTCTTGTGATCCACACAATCTAAGACATTGGCATAGTCAGAAAAGCAGAAGTAGATGTTTTTTTTCTGGAATTCTCTTGCTGTCTCGATGATCCAGCAGATGTTGATAACTTGATCTATGGTTCCTTTGCCTTTTCTAAATCCAGCTTGAGCATCTGGAAGTTCATGATTCACTTACTGTTGAAGCTTAACTTAGAGAATTTTGAGAATTACTTTACTGCCATGTGAGATGAATGTAATGGTGTGGTAGTCTGAGGATTTTTTGGCATTGCCTTTCTTTGGAATTGGAATGAAAACTGACCTTTTCCAGTCCTGTGGCCACTGCTGAGTTTTCCAAATTTGCTGGCATATTGAGTACAGCACCTTCAGAGCATCATCTTTTAGGATTTGAAATAACTCAACTGGAATTCCATCACCTTCACAAGCTTTGTTTGTAGCGATGCTTCCTAAGGCCCACTTGACTTCACATTCCAGATTGTCTGGCTCTAGGTGGCTGATCATACCATCGTAGTTATCTGGGTCTTAAAGATTTTTTTTTGATAGATCTTCTGTGTATTCTTGCCACCTTTTCTTAATATCTTCTGCTTCTGTTAGTTCCATGTCATTTCTGTCCTTTATCGAGCCCATCTTTGCATGAAATATTCCCTTGGTATCTTTAATTTTCTTGAAGAGATCTCTAGTCTTTCCCATTCTATTGTTTTCCTCTATTTATTTGCACTGATCACTGAAGAAGGCTTTCTTATCTCTCCTTGCTATTCTTTGGAACTCTGCATTCAAATGGGTATATCTTTCCTTTTCTCCTTTGCTGTTCACTTCTTGTCTTTTCACAGATATTTCTAAGGCCTCCTCAGACTACCAATTTTCTTTTTGCATTTCCTCTTCTTGGGGATGGTCTTGATCACTGCCTCCAGTACAATGTCACGAACCTCTGTCTGTAGACCCTCAGACACTCTGTCTATCAGATCTAATCCCTTGAATCTTTTTCTTACTTCCACTGTATAATCACAAAGGATTTGATTTAGGTCATACCTGAATGGTCTAGTGATTTTCCCTACTTTCTTCAGTATAAGTCTAAATTTGGCAATAAGCAATACATGATCTGAGCCATAGTCATATGTCCCCATTTTGTTTTTGCTGACTGTATAGAGCTTTTCCTACTTTGGCTGCAAAGAATATAATCAATCGGATTTCAGTTTTGACCATCTGGTGATGTCCATGTGTAGAGTCTTCCCTTGTGTTGTTGGAAGAGGGTGTTTGCAATGACCAGTGTGTTCTCTTGGCAGAACTCTATTAGTCTTTGTCCTGCTTCATTCTGTACTCCAAGGCCAAATTTGCCTGTTACTCCAGGTACTTCTTGACTTCGTACTTTTGCATTCCAGTCCCCTGTGATGAAAAGGGCATTTTTTTGGCTGTTAGTTCTAAAAGGTCTTGTAGGTCTTCATAGAACTGCTTAATTTCAGCTTCTTTAACATTGCTGGTTGGGGCATAGAGTTGTATTACTGTGATATTGAATGATTTACCTTGGAAACGAACAGAGATCATTCTGTCATATTTAAGATGGCAACCAAGTACTGCATTTGAGACTCTTTTACTGACTCTGATAGCTACTCTTTTTCTTCTAAGGGATTCTTGCCCACAGTAGTAGATAAAATGGTCATCTGAATTAAAATTTCCCTTCCACTTTAGTTCACTGATTCCTAAAACGTCGATGTTCACTCTTGTCATCTCCTGTTTGGCCACTTCTAATTTACCTTGATTCATTGACTTAACACTTCAGATTCCTATGGAATATTGTTCTTTATAACATCTAACTTTATTTCCATCACCAGTCAGATCCACAACTGGGCATTGCTTTTGCTTTGGCTCCATCTCTTCATTCTTTGTGGAGTTATTTCTCTACTGATCTCCAGTAGCATATTGGGCACCTACCGACCTGGAGAGTTCCTCTTTCAGTGTCCTAACTTTTTGCCTTTTGATAATGTTCATGGGGTTCTCAAGGTAAGAATATTGAAGTGGTTTACCATTCCCTTCTCCAGTGGACCACGTTTTGTCACAAGTCTCCACCATGACCCATCTGTCTTGGGTTGCCCTACATGGCATGGCTCATAGTTTTATTGAGTTAGACAAGTCTGTGGTCCATATGACCAGTTTGATTAGTTTCTGTGACCGCTTTCATTCTGTCCACCCTCTGATGGAAAACAATAAGAAGGTTGTTGAAGCTTCCTGATAGAAAACCTTACTGAAGTATTCGTAAAGTTTCCTGGACCAAAGTTTGATAACCAATAGCTATTGCCAAAGCTGAAATAATTGATTTTAGGCTGCTAATAACCCAATCTACATTCTATGCAGTGTGTTCAGTCATCCCTAAGGAATTCCTCCTTTATTTTTCCCCAGCACATGAAATCAGTGAATCAGTGATGGCTCTTGGAAGCAAAAGGTATGCTCCAGATGAAAAACATATTAAAAATAGGAAACAAATCATATTCTCTATACAATAAAAGAAGCATCAGAATGTACATTCCAACATGTGAAGATGGAGCACCTGCTGCAGCAGGGATAGAGAGTCTGGCTCAGAGTCAGTGCTGTCACAAGCAGGGGGCCTACACTGAGACACCCTACAGTTGTGTAACTGGTGACGGCCAGCATCTGCAAAAGATTGAGAACCACAGCAACCACCCACTGAGCACTGGAGTATGTTTGTGTGGGCTTGGAGTGTTGTTGGAATTGTGACCTGAGTAGCTGGCATCACCCTTGAGTTTGAGGTGTCCTCACCCCCATAAGATAGGCTCTGACAAATGCCCTGGTGCAGTCTGTGAAGTGCCTCCATAGCAATCATGGAGGTGGGTAGGTTGGGGAAGGGCTGCCTGTGGCAAAGGGAGCAGCAAGAAAGCATGGATGCTCTAATACAAAGACAAGCAGATGTTCAATATCTTCCAGCCTTTGTTGAAAATTGCACTATGAAACCTTATCTCCATAGTCCATCAGAAGTAATCATTTGTTCTACAAATACATACTGATCAACAGTCATATGCCAATGTTGATAAAGTATGATTCATTCAACTATTCTCCTATGATGAAAATTTAGATAGACCTTCTTTTTGCTGATTCCTATAATCCTCACTAAAATTAACATCTTTGCAAAAATTAAAAAAAAAATTTGTTGACATTGGCTATTTACAAAGCATGAATGAACTATTTCAAAATTTTACATACATTTAAAAAATCTAAGTCTCACAGCTTTCTTTGGGCTGATATTATCATTTTTTCATATTTGTCTAAACATATTCACCAGTATTCTTGGTGTAAGGGAACTGCTTAATGTATGAAGAGTGCATATTTTAAGTTTTGTTGAATTTGGCAAATTGTCTTCAAGATATTTGTATAAATTTACTTTTGTACAAAGTATATCACTTAATTTACACAAATCTACACTTATGCCAATAGTAGGTGATAGCTCCAATTTTTCCTGCTAATATTGAGTTGATATAAGTATTCTTTTTAGTTTTAGTCTATCCAATCAGAAAAATCTTGTTATTGTTGCTTTTCAGTCATTCAGTCATGTCTACCTCTGCGACCCCATGGACTGCAGCACTCCAGGCTTCCCTGTCCTTCACCATCTCCTGGAGCTTGCTCAAACTCAAGTCCATTGAGTCAGTGATGAATCTCATTCTCTGTCGTCCCCTTCCTCCTGTCTTCAATCTTTCCCAGCATCAGGGTTTTTTCTAATCAGTCGGCCCTTGGTATCAGGTGGTCAAAGTAGTGGAGCTTCAGATTAAGTATCAACCCTTACAAAAAATATTTAGGTTTGATTTCGCTTAGAATTGATTTATTTGATCTCCTTAGAGTCCAAAGACTCTCAAGAGAATAATATTACTCTGGTTTAAATTTTTATTTAAATATTTCTTTTACCTAAATTGTATTTGATTATTAGTAAAGTTGTATTGTTATAGATGTTTATTGGACATGTGCGTTTATATATATGTAAATTATGTATTCATAACCACTATCAGATCCTCTTTTTCTTTTTTCAGTGTTGTGTAGATATTCCCTATATACCATAAATATTAATTCTTTGCTCATAACATATGTTTCCAATATTTTCCCCATGTTGTCTCTAAACTATTTATATAATGCCCTTTAAAGTACCAAATGTTTTAATATTTATGAAATCAAATCTTGTAGCCTTTTTCCTTAGTGGCGTCTGATTAAGATCTGTTTCATGTTTAGAGTTTTTAGATAATTTTCAATTTATTTTTCATTTATATTTTACTTTTCTAAAAAGATTATTTTATATTTGGGGAAACCCATATTTTAAATATTCATGAATCCATCCACAGCTCTTAAGAATCCTCTTGAATATTGCCAGTCAGAGAGACTGATGTCACTATCAGTGTCATATACTAGAAAGTGTTGGCTATACACATACTTTTTTTCCACACAGCTCCTAGGAGAGAGGTGGAGTTCCCTCCCTGCTTCCCCAGGTAAGCACCACTATGGTCCTTATCTCCAAGAAGGTTTAGCAAGAAGTGGAGAATAATGCCCTCATTAAGCGACCATTTGCTAGGGCAGAGGCATGTAAGTATTCCATGAACACATCGTTTAAACCTTCTAGTTGGCCAGGCATAATGGAAAGGAATTTCACTTAAGATGTCACATACTCCCAGTATAGTCCAGCCCAAGCATTAGAGGAGACCAGCAAAGAAGCCTCCATGGGCATAGTTCCTTAGGAACCAAGCAGAGGCTTTGGAATCATAAGTAATTTTTTTTTTTTTCCTGTTAAAATAGACAACAGTATGATGTCCTCCTTGCCCTTGCTGCACTTCTTCACCCCTACCTGGCTGTGGTGACATTTCTGCACTTTTTACAGTTCGTTTACTTCTCCAGTTAAAAGAACTTAATGTCCTCATGATTTAGGATTTAAGAGGTCTCACTGTGCAGCTTATCCATGAATACATCAGTTGAGGAGAAAAAGCAACATAAGCCTTTCCAACAAAGGAGACTCCATTCACAGAGAACCTGCAGCATCAGCTAGGCATTCAGAAAGACAAGGGGATAAATGGAAGTCATTTACTTCCAGGAGCTTTTCATCAGATATAGGTGGGTTACAGGAAACTTTGCTCAAGCTATTTCTTTCAACCTGAGGCTTGGAAATTTTATATCTTGCTTATGTAGTTTTCATTCCAATTCCAAAGAAAGGCAATGCAAAAGAATGCTCAAACTACCGCACAATTGCACTCATCTCACATGCTAGTAAAGTAACGTTCAAAATTCTCCAAGCCAGACTTCAGAAATACTTCTCTTTCTGCTTTTAGAAAAGGCAGAGAAACCAGAGATCAAATTGCTGGATCATGGAAAAGGCAAGAGAGTTCCAGAAAAACATCTATTTCTGCTTAATTGACTATGCCAAAGCCTTTGATTGTGTGGATCACAATAAACTGTGGAAAATTCTGAAAGAGATGGGAATACCAGAGCACCTAACCTGCCTCTTGAGAAATCTGTATGCAGGTCAGGAAGCAACAGTTAGAACTGGACATGGAACAACAGACTGTTTCCAAATAGGAAAAGAAGTACGTCAAGGCTGTATATTGTCACCCGGCTTATTTAACTTATATGCAGAGTACATCATGAGAAACGCTGGACTGGAAGAAACACAAGGTGGAATCAAGATTGCCGGGAGAAATATCAATAACCTCAGATATGCAGATGACACCACTCTTATGGCAGAAAGTGAAGAGGAGCTAAAAACCTCTTGATGAAAGTGAAAGAGGAGAGTGAAAAAGTTGGCTTAAAGCTCAACATTCAGAAAACGAATATCATGGCACCTTGTCCCATCACTTCATGGGAAATAGATGGGGAAACAGTGGAAACAGTGTCAGATTTTTATTTTGGGGGGCTCCGAAATCACTGCAGATGGTGATTGCAGCCATGAAATTAAAAGATGCATACTCCTTGGAAGAAAAGTTATGATCAACCTAGATAGCATATTCAAAAGCAAAGACATTACTTTGCCGACTAAGGTCCACCTAGTCAAGGTTATGGTTTTTCCTGTGGTCACGTATGGATGTGAGAGTTGGACTGTGAAGAAGGCTGAGCACTGAAGAATTGCTGCGTTCAAACTGTGGTGTTGGAGAAGACTCTTGAGGGTCCCTTGGGTTTCATGGAGATCCAACCAGTCCATTCTGAAGGAGATCAACCCTGGGATTTCTTTGGAAGGAATGATGCTAAAGCTGAAGCTCCAGTACCTTGGCCACCTCATGCGAAGTGTTGAGTCATTGGAAAAGACTCTGATAGCTGGGAGAGATTGGGGGCAGGAGGAGAAGGGGACGACCGAGGATGAGATGGCTGGATGGCATTACCGACTCCATGGACGTGAGTCTCTGAACTCCAGGAGATGATGATGGACAGGGAGGCCTGGCATGCTGCAATTCATGGGGTCGCAAAGAGTGAGACACGACTGAGCGACTGAACTGAACTGATGTAGTGATGAGGTTCTTGTGGAACTGGTGTGAAATGGATAAGCCAGAATTCACTATAAGTGGTAGCTGAGTTATGAATTTGAACTGAGGATGGGTAGTGGAAATGTGGGGTCAGGGAAAGCTATCGAGACCAGAAGCCTGTCTGTGTAGAGGAAGACTGATGGTGTTCTCCACCCTCATTTGTGTCTAGTGCTACTACCTTGCTCTTTTCATTGTTTAATTTCATTTTTAAATAATTTTAGATCTCTGGGGGAGTTGTGATAATACTTATGTTTCTTGTATACCATCCTTCCCTTACATTAGTATCTTATAGAACCATGATACATTTACCAAAACCAAAATAATTACATCAGTTTAGCACTATAAGCTGAAGTACAGACTTTATATTTCACCATTTTTTGCACTAATGTTTATTTCTCTGTTACATCATTCAATCCCCACAGTATGCTGCATTTAATGATTATGTCTCCTTAGTTTTCTCTTATCTGTGATTCCAACCCCCAACCCACCAATTGCTCCTTTTTTTTTCATAACCTTGCCACTTTTGAAAAATACTTGTCAGATATACTTGTAGAATCTATCTTAATTTGGGATTGTTGGATACCTTCTTCTAATGAGACCTGTACCTTCCCATCTTATCACATCAGGGAGTACATGTCAACATTATTTTCCACTTGTGATGTTCATGTTGATCTCTGGGTTAGGGTAGTTTCTGCCAAGTTTTCCACTATAAACCTGTCAAGTTATTTTTCCATTTCCACATTATACCTCAGGGGTTCTCAAGTTGGAGTGATTTTATTACCTAGGACATACTCAGGAACATCTGAAGACCTGTTGTCACAGATGAATGAGGGAGCTATTGGCACCTAGAGATGCTAGCACAGTAATTAAGTATTTTGCAAGAGATACTGAGGCTGTGAAAAAAAATCTTATTTCTCCTTAAAGTACTACCCAATAATTTTAGCATTCATCAAATTACCTGGAGCAATGATTACTGTGCTGTAACAGTAATTTTCTACTTCCCTCATTTCTTCTGCATTTATTATTCCTGACTCTCTCTTTAATTAGCTTTTCATGCAGCCATAATTCAAGTTAAAAAGTGAATACATTTCCTGTGTCACTAGTAGAGTTGGCTTAAAATATATATTCTTGCCTTTTTCATTTATACCATGTACATCCATTCATTTATTTTAATTGAAGTATATTGATTTGCAATATAATTATAAATTGATTTACAATATTATTTTGTTTTTAGATGTACAACATAGTGATTCAATAATTTTATAGATTATACTTAATTTAAAGTTATTACAAACTAATAGCAGTGTTTCCCTGTGCTGGACAATAGATCTTTGTTGCTTATATATTTTACACATAGTCATTGTATCTCTGAAACCTCTAGCCCCATTTTGACCCACCCTCTTCTCTCTACTCACAGTTGTTCAGTCACTCAGTTATGTCCAACTCTTTTCAACCCCATGGACTGCAGCATGCCAGTCCTCCCTGTCTTTCACCATCTCCTGGAGTTTGCTCAAACTTATGTTCATTGAGTTGGTGATGCCATCCAACCATCTCATCCTCTGTCATCTCTTTTCCTTCTGCCATCAGTTTTTTCCAGCATCAAGGTATTTTCTAATGAGTCAGTCCTTTCCTTCAAGTGGCCAAAGTATTGAAGCGTCAGTTTAAGCAGCAGTCCAGTCAATGAATATTCATGGTTGATTTCCTTTAGGATTTGATCTCCTTGCAGTCCAAAGGACTCTCAAGAGTATTCTCCAACACAGTTCAAAAGCATCAATTCTTTGGCACTCAGGCTTCTTTATGGTCCAGCTCTCACATCCATACATGACTACTGGAAAAAACAAAGCTTTGACATTGTCAGCTAAGTAATGCCTCTGCTTTTAATATGTTGTCTAGGTTGGTCATAGATTTTCTTCCAAGGAGAAAGTGTCTTTTAATTTCACAGCTGCAGTTACCATCTGCAGTGATTTTGGAGCCCCCCACAATAAAGTCTGCCACTGTTTCCACTGTTTCCCCACCTATTTGCAGTGAAGTGATGGGAATGGATGCCATGATTTTAGTTTTCTGAATGTTGAGCTTTCAGTTCAGTTCAGTCACTCAGTCATGTGCAACTCTTTGCTACCACATGGACTGCAGCATGCCAGGCCTCCCTGTCCATCACCAACTCCTGGAGTTTACTCAAGCTCATGTCCATTGAGTCAGTGATGCCATCAAATCATCTCATCCTCTGTCGTCCCCTTCTCCTTCTACCTTCAATCTTTCCCAGCATCAGGATCTTTTCAAATGAGTCAGCTCTTTGCATCAGGTGGCCAAAGTATTGGAGTTTCAGCTTCAACATCATTCCTTCCAATGAACATTCAAGACTGATTTCCTTTGGGATGGACTGGTCAGATCTCCTTGCAGTCCAAGGGACTCTCAAGAGTCTTCTCCAACATCACAGTTCAAAATCATCAATTATTGGGTACTCAGCTTTCTTTATAGTCCAAGTCGCAAATCCATACATGACTACCGGAAAAACCATAGCCTTGACTAGGCGGACCTTTGTTGGCTAAGTAACGTCACTGCTTTTTAATATGTTGTCTAGGTTGGTCAAAACTTTTCTTCCAAGGAGTAAGCATCTTTTTATTTCATGGCTGCATTCACCATCTACAGCGATTTTGGAGTCCAAAACAGTAAAATCTGCCACTGTTTCCCCATCTATTTGCCATGAAGTGAGGGATGGGAAGCCATGACTTTTATTTTATGAATGTTGAACTTTAAGCCAACATTTTCACTCTCCTCTTTCACATTCATCAAGAGGCTTTTTAGTTCTTCTTTGCGTTCTGCCATAAGGGTGCTGTCATCTGTGAATCTGAGGTTACTGATATTTCTCCCAGCAATCTTGATTCCAGCTTGTGCTTCATCCAGCCTGGCATTAGCATGATGTACTCTGCATATAAGTTAAATAAGCAGCATGACAATATACAGCCTTGATGTATTTCTTTTCCTATGTGGAACCAGTCTGTTGCCTGATGTCCAGTTCTAACTGTTGCTTCCTGATTTGCATACAGATTTCTCAAGAGGTAGGTCAGGTGGTCTGGTATTCCCATCTCTTGAAGAATTCCACAGTTTATTGTGATCCACACAGCCAAAGGCTTTACCATAGTCAATAAAGCAGAAGTAGATATTTTTCTGGAACTCTCTTGTTTTTGCAATGACCCAGTGGATGCTGGCAATTTGATCTCTGGTTCCTCTGCCTTTTCTAAAACCAGCTTGAACAACTGGATGTTCATGGCTCACGTATTGCTGAAGCCTGGCTTGGAGAATTTTGAGCATAATTTTTCTAGTGTGTGAGATGAGTACAACTGCACGGTAGTATGAGCATTCTTTGGCATTGCCTTTCTTTGAGATTGGAATGAAAACTGACCTTTTCCAGTATGTGGCCACTGCTGAGTTTTCCAAATTTGCTGGCATATTGAGTGCAGCACTTTCACAGCATCATCTTTCAGGATTTGAAATAGCTCAAGTGAAATCCATCACCTCCACTAGCTTTGTTCATAGTGATACTTCCTAAAGCTGACTTGACTTCACATTCCAGGATGTCTGGCTCTAGGTTAGTGCTCACACAATTGTGATTATCTGGGTCATGAAGATCTTTTTTGTACAGTTCTTCTGTTATTCTTGCCACCATTATCTTCATTACCTCCACCATAGTTTGGCTGCAGGTAAAAGCAGGAAGGGAACAGAGCTCAACCCATCAACCGAAAATTGAATTAAAGATTTACTGAGCATAGCCCCTCACATCAGAACAAGACCCAGTATCTCCCTCAGTCAGTCTATCCCATCAGGAAGCTTTCATAAGCCTTTTATCCTTCTCCATCAGAAGGTAGACAGACTGAAAACCACTGTCACAAAAACTTCCCAATCTGATCACATGGACCACAGCTTTGTCTAACTCTATGAAACTATGGGCCAGGCCATGTAGGATGGATGGATCATGGTGGAGAGTTCTGACAAAATGTGGCCCACTGGAGAAGGGATTGGCAAGCCACTTCAGTATTTCTGCCTTCAGAATCCCATGAACAGTATGAAAAGGCAAAAAGATAGGACAGTGAAAGATAAACTCCCAGGTCTGTAGGTCCCCAATACGCTACTGAACATCAGTGGAGAAATAACTTCAAAAAGAATGAAGAGACTGAGAAAAAGCAAAAACAACACGCAGTTGTAGATGTGACTGGTGATGGAAGCAAGCTCCGATGATGTAAAGAGCAATCCAGCATAGGAACTTGGAATGATTGGTCCATGAATCAAGGCAAATTGGAAGTGATCAAATAGGAGATGGCAAGAGTGAATGCCAACATTTTAGGAATCAGTGAACTAAAATGGATTGGAATGGGTGATTTTAAGTCAGATGACCATTATCTACTACTGTGGGCAAGAATCTCTTAGAAGAAATGGAGTAGCCAGCATCGTCACCAAGAGTCTGAAATGTGGCACTTGGATGCAATCTCCAAAACGACAGAATAATCTCTTTGTTCGTTTCCAAGGTAAACCATTCAATATCATGCTAATCCAAGTCTATGACCTACCATAATGCTGAAGAAGCTAATGTTGAATGGTTCTATGAAGACCTAAGAGGCCTTTTAGAATTAATACCCCAGGAAGACGTCCTTTTCATTATTGGGGTCTGGAATGCAAAAGTAGGAACTCAAGAAATACCTGGAGTAACAGTCAAATTTTGCTTTGGGGTACAGAATGAAGCATGGCAAAGGTTAAAGATTTCTGCGAAAAGAACACACTGGTCATAGCAAATAGGAAAAGGAGTACGTCAAGGCTGTATATTGTCATTCCTCTTATTTAACTTCTATGGAGAGTAAATCATGAGAAATGCTTGGCTGGAAGAAACACAAGCTAGAATCAAGATTGCTGGGAGAAATATTAATAACCTCAGATATGCAGATGACACCACTCTTATGGCAGAAAGTGAAGAGGAACTAAAAAGCCTCCTGATGAAAGAAAGAGGAGAGTGAAAAAGTTGCCTTAAAGCTCAACATTCAGAAAATGAAGATCATGGCATCCGGTCCCATCACTTCATGGGAAATAGATAGGGAAACAGCGGAAACAGTGTCAGACTTCATTTTGGGGGGCTCCAAAATCACTGCAGATGGTGACTGCAGCCATGAAAGTACATACGCTTACTCCTTGGAAGAAAAGTTATGAGCAACCTAGATAGCATATTGAAAAGCAGAGAAATTACTTTGCCAACAAAGGTCCATCTAGTCAAGGCTATGGTTTTTCCAGTAGTCATGTATTGATGTGAGAGATGGACTGTGAAGAAAGCTGAGCCCTGAAAAACTGATACTTTTAAACTGTGGTATTGGAGAAGACTCTTGAGAGTCCCTTGGACTGCCAGGAGATCCAACCAGTCCATTCTGAAGGAGATCAGCCCTGGGGCTTCTTTAGAAGGAATGATGCTAAAGGTGAAACTCCAGTACTTTGGCCACCTCATGCAAAGAGTTGACTCATTGGAAAAGACTCTGATGCTGGGAAGGATTGGGGGCAGGAGGAGAAGGGGCCAACAGGGGATGAGATGGTTGGATGGCATCACTGACTTGAAGGACGTGAGTCTGAGTGAACTCCATGATTTGGTGATGGACAGGGAGGCCTGGCGTGCTGCAATTCATGGGGGTCGCAAAGAGTCAGACATGACTGAGTGACTGAACTAAACTGAACTGGTCATAGCAAACACCCTCTTCCAACAGTACAGGAGAAAACTCTACACATGGACATCACCAGATGGTCAACACCAAAATCAGATTGATTATATTATTTGCAGTCAAAGATGGAGAAGCTCTATATAGTCAGAAGAAACACTACTGGGAGCTCACTATGGCTCTGTTCATGGACTGTTTATTGCCAAATTCAGTTGTAAATTGAAGAAAGTAGGGGAAACCGCTAGACCGTTCTGGTATGACCTAAATCAAATCTCTAATGATTATACAGTGGAAATAACAAATAGATTTAAAAGACTAGATCTGATAGACAGAATGCCTCATGAACTATGGATGGAGGATCATATTGTACAGGAGACAGGGATTAAGATCATCCCCAAAAAAGAAATGCAGAAAACTAATGGCTGTCTGAGGAGGCCTTACAATAATAGATGTGAAAAGTGGAGAAGTGAAAAGCCAAAGAGAAAAGGAAAGATATAACCATTTGAATGCTGAGTTCAAAAGAATGGCAAAGAGAGATAGAAAGTCTTCCTGAGGGATCAGTGCAAAGAAATAGAGGAAAAGAATAGAATGGGAAAAACTAGAGATTTCTTCAAGAAACTTAGAGATACCAAGTGAACATTTCATTCAAAGATGGGTTCAATCAAGGACCAAAATGGTATGGACCTAACAGAAGCAGAAGATATTAAGAAGAGGTGGCAAGAATACACAGAAGAACTGTTGAGCTTTAAGCCAACTTTTTCACTCTCCTCTTTCACTTTCATCAAGAGGCTCTTCATTTCTTCACTTTCTGCCATAAGGGAGGTGTAATCTGCATACCTGAGGTTATTGATATTTCTCCCAGCAATCTTGATTTCAACTTGTGCTTCTTCCAGCCCAGCGTTTCTCATGATGTACTCTGCATATAAGTTAAATAAGCATGGTGACAGTATACAGCCTTGACGTACTCCTTTTCCTATTTGGAAACAGTCTGTTGTTCCATGTCCAGTTCTAACTGTTGCTTCCTGACCTGCAGATAGGTTTCTCAAGAGTCAGGTCAGGTGGTCTGGTATTCCTGTTTCTTCCAGAATTTTCCGCAGTTTACTGTGATCCACACAGTCAAAGGCTTTGGCATAGTCATAAAGCGGAAATAGAAGTTTTTCTGGGATTCTCTTGCTTTTTTGATCATTCAGCAGATGTCGGCAATTTGATCGCTGGTTTCTCCACTTTTTCTAAATCCAGGTTGTACATGTGGAAATTCAAGCTGCCTTTGAGAATTTTTAGCATTACTTTCCTAGCGTGTGAGATGAGTGCAATTATGTGGTAGTTTAAGCATTCTTTGATACTGCCTTTCTTTGGATTGCAATGAAAAATTACCTTTTCCAGTCCTGAGGCCACTGCTGAGTTTTCCAAATTTGCTGGAATATTGAGTGCAGCACTTTCTCAGCATCATCTTTTAGGATTTAAAATAACTCAACTGGAATTCCATCGCCTCCACTAGCTTAGTTTGTAGTGATGCTTCCTAAGGCCCACTTGACTTCTCATTCCAGAATGTCTGGCTCTTGGTGAGTGATCACACCATCATGAATATCTGGGTCATCAAGATCTTTTTTGTACAGCTCGTCTGTGTATTCTTGCCACCTCTTCTTAATATATTCTGCTTCTGTTCAGTTCAGTTCAGTTCAGTTCAGTTCAGTCGCTCAGTCGTGTCCGACTCCTTGCGACCCCATGAATTACAGCACGCCAGGCCTCCCTGTCCATCACCAACTCCCGCAGTTCACTCAGAGTCACATCCATCAAGTCAGTGATGCCATCCAGCCATCTCATCCTCAGTCGTCCCCTTCTCCTCCCGCCCCCAATCCCTCCCAGCATCAGAGTCTTTTCCAATGAGTCAACTCTTTGCATGAGGTGGCCAAAGTACTGGAGTTTCAGCTTTAGCATCATTCTTTCCAAAGAAATCCCAGGACTGATCTCCTTCAGAATGGACTGGTTGGATCTCCATGCAGCCCAAGGGACTCTCAAGAGTCTTCTCCAACACCACAGTTCAAAAGTATCAATTCTTCAGCACTCAGCCTTCTTCACAGTCCAACTCTCACATCCATACATGACCACAGGAAAAACCATAGCCAACGGACCTTAGTTGGCAAAGTAATGTCTCTGCTTTTGAATATGCTCTCTAGGTTGGTCATAGCTTTTCTTCCAAGGAGTACACGTCTTTTAATTTCATGGCTGCAGTTCACCATCTTCAGTGATTTTGGAGCCCCCCAAAATAAAATCTGACACTGTTTCCACTGTTTTCCCATCTATTTTCCGTGAAGAGATAGGACCAGATGCCATGATCTTCATTTTCTGAATGTTGAGCTTTAAGCCAACTCTTTCATTCTCCTGTTTCACTTTCATCAAGAGGCTTTTTAGTTCCTCTTCACTTTCTGCCATAAGGGTGGTGTCATTTGCATATCTGACATTATTGATATTTCTCCTGGCAATCTTGATTCCAGCTTATGTTTCTTCCAGTCCAGCGTTTCTCATGATGTCTTCTGCATAGAAGTTAAATAAGCAGGGTGACAATATTCAGCCTTGACACACTCCTTTTACTATTTGGAACCAGGCTGTCTTTCCATGTTCTGTTCTAACTGTTGCTTCCTGACCTGCATACAGATTTCACAAGAGGCAAGTCAGGTTGTCTGGTATTCCCATCTCTTTCAGAATTTTCCACAGTTTACTGTGATCCACACAGTCAAAGGCTTTGGCATAGTCAATAAAGCAGAAATAGATGTTTCTCTGGAACTCTCTTGCATTTTCCATGATCCAGCGGATGTTGGCATTTTGATCTCTGGTTCTTCTGCCTTTTCTAAAACCAGCTTGAATATCAGGAAGTTCACAGTTCACATATTGTTGAAGCCTGGCTTGGAGAATTTTGAGCATTACTTTACAAGTGTGTGAGATGAGTGAAATTTTTCAGTAGTTTGAGCATTCTTTTGCATTGCCTTTCTTTGGGATTGGAATGAAAACTGACCTTTTTCCAGTCCTGTGGCCACTGCTGAGTTTTCCAAATTTGCTGGCATATTGAGTGGAGCACTTTCACAGCATCATCTTTCAGGATTTGAAATAGCTCCACTGGAATTCCATCACCTCCACTAGCTTTGTTCGTAGTGATGCTTTCTAAGGCCCACTTGACTTCACATTCCAGGATGTCTGGCTCTAGATGAGTGATCACACCATTGTGATTATCCGTGTCATGAAGATCTTTTTTGTACAGTTCTTCTGTCTATTCTTGCCACCTCTTCTTAATATCTTCTGCTTCTGTTAGGTCTCTATTATTTCTGTCCTCTTGACCTCATCTTTGCATGAAATGTTCCCTTGATATCTCTACTTTTCTTGAAGAGATCTCTAGTCTTTCCCATTTTCTTGTTTTTCTCTATTTCGTGCACTGATCACTGTGGGAGGTTTTTTTATCTCTTCTTGCTATGCTTTGGAATTCTGCATTCAAATGGGTAAATCTGTCCTTTTCTCCTTTGCTTTTCGCTTCTCTTCTTTTCACAGCTATTTGTAAGGCCTCCTCAGACAGCCATTTTGCTTTTTTGAATTTCTTTATGTATATATATATATATATATATATATATATATATATATATATATATATATTCTTGATCCCTGTCTCCTGTACAATGTCACAAATGTCCATCTGTAGTTCATCAAGCACTCTGTCTATCAGATCTAGTTCCTTAAATTTATTTCCCACTTCCACTGTATAATCATTAGGGATTTGATTTAGGTCATACCTGCGTGGTCTAGTGGTTTTCCCTCTTGTCATTAAAAAAAAAAAAAATAATTTATTTATTTATTTTGGAGGCTAATTACTTTGCAGTATTCTGTTGGTTTTGTCATACATTGACAATTTAAATCTGAATTTAGCAATAAGGAGTTTATGATCTGAGCCACAGTCAGCTCCTGGTCTTTTTTTTTTTGATGACTTTATAGAGCTTCTCTATCTTTGGCTGCAAAGAATATAATCAATCTGATTTCAGTGTTAACCATCTGGTGATGTCCATGTATATGAGTCTTCCCTTGTGTTGTTGGAAGAGGGTGTTTGCTCTGACCAGTTTGTTTTCTTTGCAAAACTCTATTAGTCCCCCCTCCCCCGCCTTTTTTTTTTTTTAATAGTTATTTGCCCTGCTTCATTCTGTAATCCAAGGCAAAATTTGCCTATATTACTCCTCGTGTTTCTTGAATTCCTACCTTTGCATTCCAGTTCCTGATAATGAAAAGGATATCTTTTTTGAGTGTTAGTTCTATAAGGTCTTGTAGGTCTTCATAGAATCATTCAACATCAGCTTCTTCAGCATTATTTGTTGGGGCATAGACTTGGATTACTGTGATATTGAATGGTTTACCTTGAAAACTAACAGAGGTCATTCTGTCCTTTTTGAGACTGCATCCAAGTACTGTATTTCAGACTCTGTTGTTGACTATGATGGCTACTCCATTTCTTCTAAAAGATTCTTGCCCACAGTAGTAGATAATGGTCATCTGACTTAAAATCACCCATTCCAATCCATTTTAGTTCACTGATTCCTAAAATGTTGGCATTCACTCTTGCCATCTCCTATTTGATCACTTCCAATTTACCTTGATTCATGGACCAATCATTCCAAGTTCCTATGCTGGATTGCTCTTTACATCATCGGAGCTTGCTTCCATCACCAGTCACATCTACAACTGCGTGTTGTTTTTGCTTTTTCTCGGTCTCTTCATTCTTTTTGAAGTTATTTCTCCACTGATGTTCAGTAGCGTATTGGGGACCTACAGACCTGGGAGTTTATCTTTACTGTCCTATCTTTTTGCCTTTTCATACTGTTCATGGGGTTCTCAAGGCAGGAATACTGAAGTGGCTTGCCAATCCCTTCTCCAGTGGGCCACATTTTGTCAGAACACTCCACCATGACCCATCCATCTTGGGTTGTCCTACATGGCCTGGCTCATAGTTTCATAGAGTTAGACAAGGCTGTGGTCCATGTGATAAGATTTGCGAGTTTTTGTGATGGTGGTTTTCAGTCTGTCTGCCCTCTGATGCCCTCTCTCAGAGCCTACTGTGTTACTGGGATTTCTCTGACCTTGGTCATGGGGTATCTCCTTATGGCTGGTCCAGTGAAGCGCAGTTGCCACTACTGTCCTTCGCCATGGGGTATCTTCTCTTGGCAGCTTGCTGATCCTGTGCCAGGCACCTGCTGGACAGTGCTGCAGTGCCTTCTGGCAGCCGCTTCACTGTTACGTAAATACTGCTAATGGTCTTGACTGTGCCCAAAGCTCTGAAACTTGCATTCCTAGAAAACTGATGTAACCTGGCTCTCTGCTTCCTTGCCTCCCATTCAAGGGAGTGGACTATCTCTTGTGTATTAGGGTGTCTACTAGGAACTCAGAAATAATACTCTCTGGATCTGCTTTGTAAATTTCCTCTTCCTTATCCTTCATTTCCTTCTCCACTGTCTCTCCCAGTTTTACTCATAATATATATTATACAGAAGCATTAAGTTCAATCTCTAGATTCTATTTGCTCAGAGGCTGTAACATTAGTGCATAAGATAATGTGTCCCTTGGCTTATGCTGTCCAGAACTGGAAGCTATGGATTATCCAGCACCTGCCAGATAGATTATATAAAGCATCCTAGAAATGAAATTTTTTTGTTAGCATTTTAACAAAATTGCATGGAAAACCCAAGACTATGTTAAAGAATGCCAATCCCCCTGTATGGTTTTTGTTTTACCTTATAGTTTTTCCATATGTATAATATGCAGAGTAAACTACATGCATTTCCAGCACACCTTGGAAGAAAAGCTCTGACAAACTTTGTGCATTAAAAAGCAGACCTTTGCCAACAAAGGTCCATATAGTCAAAGCTATGATTTTTCCAGTAGTCATGTACAGATGTGAGAGTTGGAACAGAGAAGGCTAAGCACCAAAGAATTGATATTTTTGGACTGTGGTGCTGGAGAAAACTCTTGAGAGTCCCTTGGATATCCAGGAGATCAAAACAGTCAATCTTAAAGGAAATAAACTCCGAATATTCATTGGAAGTGCTGATACTGAAGTTGAAGCTCCAATACTTTGGCCACCTGCTGCAAAGAGCCAACTCATTGGAAAAGACACTGATGCTGGGAAAGATTGAGAGCAGGAGGGGAAGGGGACAACAGAGGATGAGATGGTTGGATGGCATCACTGACTGAATGGACATGAGTTAGAGGAAACTCCTGGAAATTGTGAGGGATAGGGAAGCCTTGCATGCTGTAGTCCATGAGGTTGCAAAGTGTCAGACACTACTGTGTGACTGAAGAATTAACATCCTGTTAATTTTGCCTTTACTCCTGACTGAGCAGTCCCCAAAGGAAGGCACAGAAATTTTTACTTCCCTAGATGTTTTCCTCATGGCTTTTCTCTCTCAACTCTCACTCTCCAACCCCCACCTACATGTCATTTCTGTCTAGCTTCCATCACTGTGTGTCTGTTGACATAAAAGTTTAGAGTTTATAAATACTTTATGTAAAAGGAATCAGTATGTATACATCTTATTTCTGGCTTATTTTATTCTATATAATGTTTCTGAGAGTCATTCACACTGTGTAATAATCATTTCTTTTTATTCTGTGATATGTTCCTTGTCATTTGGTATGCCATTGTGTAAATATATGGCATTTTGTTAATCTACTGTCTTTGTTGGACATTTGATTGATTTTCATTTTTTATTATTATGAATTAAACCGCTTAATACATTATTGTATTTTGGTGGAGATGCATTCATTTCTGTTGGAAATTGTTATGGCTTGAATCGTGCTTCCCCTAATTCATTTTGTTGAAGTTCTAACACTCAGTATCTAAGAATGAGATCTTATTTGGAAGTAGGATCATGCAAACATAATTAGTTTAGAGGAGGTTATACTGGAAAAGGGTAGTCCTAATCCCATATGACCAGTGTCCTTATCAAAAACAGGGGTTTTAGACACACCTACACACACAGGGGGAATGCCATGAGAAGGCTGCAGTGCTTCTACCAAGCAGTGTTGAAAATGTTAGTCACTCAGTCATGTCCAACTCTCTGTGACATCTGTCCATGGGATTCTCTAGGCAAGAATACTGGAATGAGTAGCAATTTTCTTCTCCATCACAGGGAGATCTTCCTATCACAGGGATCAAACCTGGGTCTCTTTAATTGCAGGCAGATTCTTTACCATCTGAGCCACCAGGGAATCCTAACCAGCCTGAACACAACTGATCTTGTCTACCAGACAAGGAACTACCTAAAAGCTAGGACAGAGATCTGAAACATCTTTCTTTAGTGCCTTCAGAGGGAGCAATGGTCCTGCTGATACCTTGGTTTCTGACTTCTGGCATCGGGCATGGTGAAATAATACATTTCTGTTTTTTCTGTCATCCAATTTGTGTATTTTGTTATGATAGTTCTAGAATACTAATATAGGTATACACTTAGAAGTAGAATTGCTGAGACACAGGGTAAGAATCAGTTAAACTTTATTGTAAACTACCAGTTTCCTAAATTGTTACACATTTTACAGTCCCAAAAGCAGTGTACATTTGCTTTATTCTTAGCATTTGGATTATTTGTATTTTTCATTGTGGCCATTCCAGTGAGTGTGTAGTTATTTTTCATAATAGAGTTCCTTTTTGCATTTCTCTGGTTAATTAATTAATGTGAGCATCTAATCATATGATTTTGACTGGCCTTATGAATATTTTCTTCGTGAAGTTTCTGTTCAAGTTTTTTGTTAATTTTTGAACTCAGTTGTGTTTTCACTGATGTTTGTACATATTTGTCTCTTCTGAATAAAAGTTTTATTATATATATATATATATATATACATACACACACACACAGTATATATATCTAATATATTGAATATATATTTTCTCAGTCTACGCCTGTTTTTTTCCCATATTTTAGGTGATGTATTTGACAAGAAAAATATTAAATTTTGATGAACAGTGAAAAGTGAAAGTAAAGTCGCTCAGTTGTGTCTGACTCTTTGCAACCCCAGGGACTGTAGCCTACCAGGCTCCTCTGTCCATGAGATTTTCCAGGCAAGAGTACTGGAGTGGATTGCCATTTCCTTCTCTAGAGAATCTTCCTGACCCAAGGATCAAACCCAGGTATCCAGCATTACAGACAGATATTTTTCCCTCTGAACCACCAGGAAAGACCAAAATTTTGATGAAGACAGTTTTATTTTTTTTATTCTTCTTTGGTTAATGCTGTTTGTATTTTTTTCTAAGAAATATTTGCTTACTCCAGGACTAGGAAGATATTTTCTTATGTCTTTAAGCAGAACTTTATGGTTTTAACTCTTTTCACATGTAGCTTTATAACTTATTTCAAATTAACTTTTGAGCATAACCAACATCTCAAGGTTTGCTTTTTTCACTTTTATGTCCAGAAACTGTCCTTTTGGTCAGGTTGGGAGACCCAAAGTTCAGTTCAGTTCAGTCACTCATTCGTGTCCAACTATTTGTGATTCCAAGGAGAGCAGCACACCAGACTTCCCTGACCATCACCAACTCCCAGACCTTACTCAAACTCATGTTTATTGAGTCGGTGATGCCATCCAACCATCTTATCCTCTGTCGTCCCCTTCTCCTCCTGCCTTTAATCTTTGCCAGCCTCAGGGTCTTTTCCAATGGGTCAGTTCTCGCTTCAGGTGGCCAAAGTATTGGAATTTGAGCTTCAGCATCAGTCCTTCCAATGAATATTCAGGGCTAATTTCCCTTAGGCTTGATTGGTTTTATGTCCCTGCAGTTCAAGGGACTTCTCCATGTCCTTCAGCGCTCAGCTTTCTTTATAGTCTAATTCTCACATCCATACATGACTACTGGAAAAATCATAGCTTCGACTAGATGGACCTTTGCTGGCAAAGTAATGTCTCTGCTTTTTAATATGCTGTTTTGGTTGGTCATAGCTTTTCTTCCAAGGAGTCACTGTCTTTTAATTTCATGGCTGAGGTCACCATCTGCAGTAATTTTTGAGCCCCTCAAAATAAAAAGCCCTAGACTCTGCCAAATGTAAAGGAACTTAAGGAGAGGATTGAGACTCTAAATGTAAAGGGGCTTAAGGAGAGAGTGGAGGTGCATTAGGAATACTGTATTTCAGATTCAATCAGAAGATTCAATTAAATTCAGCCACACAGTGGCTGCCAAAATTAAGTTTATTTATAAGTCAGTGGCAGAGCATTTGTGAGACAGTGGGAACCATGTAAAGCAGAAGACTGTAGCTAGCCCCTCACTCTGTCTCCATCCCCAAACCAAGGTGCACATGTTACTGCAGCACACCATCTGCCACATCCATTCCTACAAATCACTTGGTGATCTTGTTAGGTTGGATTTGAGATCATGCGCATAGTTGGGATCTTGTGTTCAACAGTGGGGACAGAAGGAAACAGCCATCTGGGGGTGTTAGCAATGCAGCTGCAGATGACTATGTGCAAGTGTGTGTGCACACACACACATATATGTGCATTCGTGTGTATGTACATATGTGTGTATGCATATGTGTGTGAGTGTATGTGTGCTATGTATTCATCTGCACATGTACTTTCCAGAGTATGGGAGAGGCCATGTTGTCAAGTACACTCCCTTACAACTCCAGAACTCCTCTAGTAGAAACGGACTATGTGTTCACTGTGCATCTTCAAAATTTACCTTTTCTTATGTACTTTTGTCTCCTCATCATTTGTCATTTATTCGACATTTTGTTTACTTGTTTTTGTTTTAACTTTCAATGTTTTTGGAGGAGGAGTGGAACATCGCGTATATATATATATATATATATATATATAAATTTTAAGAGCTTCCTTTTCCCTTTCTTGCCTCCTCTCTGTTCTTCCTCCTTCCTTCTGTCTTCTTCCTTCCTGCCTTTTCTTATCTATTTCTCTCCTTTAAATAGAGAAGAAACTGCTGTTTTATGGAAAGAATATAATTTGAAACTTCACTAAGGATTCTAGACTTTAAAAATGTTAATGTACCTTCCATTTCCCCAATTACCTGTTTTTCCCACTGTCAGATTTTGTTACTTTTCTCTTGGCCAGTCATTCATTCAGCAAATATTCATTGAACATCTTCAATGCGCATCAACAGTTCTAGCCCTTGGGGTACATCAGTGATCTTTCTTTAAATGTCTGGTTTTCTTGGTTGTCATTTTTAATTTCATATCTAAGAATGAAGCAATAATAAACCTGACTGGGAGCCTGTGCACGTGGGTAGGGATTGTCTACTGGAGTCCTTTACCTTGAAATGAGCAGATAAAGCCTCAGCCAGCCTTACTGAATGGAGGGAAGGTCAGGGCCATAAGTTTGCATGCTTCTCTCAAGTCTTCTAATAACCATATCAGACATTCTAAATCTTGAGCAGCTTGTTCATACCTCTCTACCTAAAGAGAGCCAGTCTGGCTACTGAGATTCCTTTGTGTCTGTTGTTTGTGGGTGATGACATGGTAATAGGAATCTACTACTCCATATAAAAATTTAATTCTCAACTTTCCCAACAACCAATCCTGCAAACGCTCCATAGAGCCAAAACCATTCAGAGTTGAGGACAGTTGGCACCTTTCAGTAATTCTGAACTTTCCCAAGCATCCAGGTTGCATCTTTTGAACTCTAATTTTTTGTGAACATTCTTTTATCTTCTCTATGTCTTCTTGAACTCAGTTTAATTATCTCTTCTGCAAATGTCATCTTCTTGAGTCTTCTCATTGCCTTGTTTTCATTTAAATGAAATCCTGGGAGGGAGAGAATATAAATGCATGAGGTCAGTCTACTACTTGGGACTAAAAGCCTGATTGGAAATTTTTGAATGTGTAGATCAAGTAGGGAAGAAGCAGTGTTTTTACAACATAGAGCTTTCCCAGTTAGACTCATAGCATGCCTTTCTGTTTGTTCAGATATAGTTCATATTTTACATTTTTTACAATTATCTTGATATATTTATGAGATTTATTTTTCACATAACTTGTCTTTCTTTTTGCTAGTGTGACTGATGATTTTCCCCTGTAGGCAATTTTGTTTTTGGTTCCTGATGCTACATAAGAAATTTTATTAATACTTATATTAATTTTAATTTGACTTTTTAAATTGAGCTCATATTAATCCAATTAATTTTTCAATTGGTTATCTTATATTTACAAGGTGAACTATCTTAAAAAGTGAAAAGTGAAATTGAAGTCGCTCAGTCATGTCCATCTCTTGGACACGAGATCTCATGGACTGTAGCCTACCAGGCTCCTCCATCCATGGGATTTCCCAGTCAAGAATACTGGAGTGGGTTGCCATTTCCTTCTACAGAAGATCTTTGTGACTCAGGGATTGAACCCGGTCTCCCGCATTGTAGGCAGACTCTTTACCATCTGAGCCACCAGGGAAGTCCTCAAACTATCTTACTGTCTACAAAAAAGATGACAGTTTTATTTTTCCTATGTAATATTAAATCTTATTTGCTTGATAGTTTTGGTTAATACATAGTAAGAGAGCTTTCCGTATGGTCATGACTAATAGCAATGATTGAGGCCATCCTTATCTTAAAACTGTTTCAGATGGATGCCTTCATGTTTTGCCACTAATTTGATGTTTCCTTAGATTTCTTGGAGAAAGTGCACAAAAGATATTTCCTTCTATTTTTGGTTTACCTGCACTTCTGTTTTTCTTTTCGTGGATGCAGGGTGAATTTTGGAAGATATTTTTCACCTTCTATCATGTGCTGTTGCTCAGTTGTGTCCAACTTTTTGAGACTCTAGGGACTGTAGGCCCACCAGGCTCCTCTGACCATGGGGATTCTCCAGGTAAGAATACTGGAATGGGTTGCCATGCCCTCATCCAACTGGTCTACCCAACCCAGGGGTCAAACCCAAGTTTGATTTGTTGTGTGATCATATGCTTTTTTCCTTCTTTAATTTGCTAAAATGCACTAATGATTTAACTATCTTTACTATATCTCAATTTAATTGATCTATTCAAGTTTTCTATTTCTCTTTGAGTTAGTTTTAATAATTTATTTTTTTCTAAATAGAACATTTATTTTGCATCAGTTTTCAAATTTACATATCAACTAAACATAGTATTTTGTGCTCTTCTATACTTTATTGCCTCTATTTGTGTTCTTGTGGTTCTTCCCCTTCCAAATCACAGCCATATCATGGTGAAGAGACTTGCTTAACTAAATGAAGCTATGAGCCATGCTGTGCAGTCCACCCAAGACAGACAGATCACAGTGAAAGTTCTGACAAAACATGGTCCACTGGATAAGGAAATGGCAACCCACTCCAGTATTCTTGCCTTGAGAACCGCAATGAACTATAAGAAAAGGCAAAAATATATGGCACCAGAAGATGAGCTCCTGAGGTCAGAAGGTGTCCAATATGCTACTGGGGTAGCTATGCTACTGGGATATTACTAATAGCTCTAGAAAGAATGAAGTGGCTGGGCCAAAGCAGAAACAACACTCAGTTGTGGATATGTCTGGTGGTGAAAGTAAAGTCTGATGCTGTAAAGAATAGTATTGCATAGGAAACTGAAATGCTAGGTCTACAAACCAGGGTAAATTGGATGTGGTTAAGCAGGAAATAGCAAGAGTGAACACTGAAATTTTAGGAATCAGTGAACTAAAATGGACAGGAACTGACAAATTTAATTCTGTGACCATTATATCTACTACTGTGGAGAAGAAGCCCTTAGAAGAAATGGAATAGTCCTCATAGTCAACAAAAGAGCCCAAAGTTCAGTACTTGAGTGCAATTTCAAAAATGACAGAATGATCCCAGTTCCTTTCCAAGGCAAACAATTCATCACAGTACCCCAAGTCAATACCCCAAATACTGATGCCAAGGAAGCTGAAGTTGACTGGTTCTATGGAAACCTACAGCATCTTCTAGAACTAAGAGTAAAAAACAATGTCATTTTCTTCATAAAGGGATGGAATGCAAAACTAGTAAGTCAAAATGTTCCCAGAATTTAAAAAAAAAAAAAAAAAAAGTTTGGCTTTGGAGTACAAAATGAAGCAGAGGAAAGGCTAATAGAGTTTTGTTAAGAGAACACACTGTTCATAGCAAACACCCTCTTCTAACAATACAACAGACAACTGTACACATGGACATCACCAGATGATCAGTACTGAAATCAGATTGATTACGTTCTTTGCACCAGAAGATGGAGAAACTATAAAATCAGCAAAACTAAGACCTGGCATTGACTGTAGCTCAGATTATAGCCCATTATTGCAAAGTTCAGACTTAAATTGAAGCAAGGAGAGAAAGGCCTAGGCCTTTCAGGTATGACCTAAATCAAATCCCTATGATTATACAGTAGAAGTGAAAAATAGATTCAAGGGAGTATATCTGGAAGACAGAGTGCCTGAAGAACTATGGATGGAGGTTTGTAACATTGTACAGGGAATGGTTTTGGTGACCAAAACCATCCCAAAGAAAAAGAAATGCAAGAAGGCAAAGTGGTTGTCTGAGGAGGCTTTACAAATAGCTGAGGAAAGAAGAGACATGAAAGGCAAAGTAGAAAGGAAAAGATATACCTAACTGAATGTAGAGTTCCAGAAAAAAAAGCAAGGAGAGTTAAAAAGGTTTTATTAAATTAACAATGCAAAGAAATAGAGAAAAACAATAGAATGGGAGCTAGTGGAGGTGATAGAATTCCAGATGAACTTTTTAAAATCCTAAAAGATGATGCTGTGAAAGTACTGCACTCAATATATTAGCAAATTTGGAAAACTCAGCAATGGTCACAGGACTGGAAAAGGTCAGTTTTCATTCCAATCCCCAAAAAAGGCAATGACAAAGAATGCTAAAAGTATAATACAGTTATGTTCATGTCACATGCTCCAAGTTAATGCTCAAAATCTTCCAAGTTATGCTTCATCAGTGCATGAACTGAGAAATTCCATATTTATAAGCTCAGTTTCGAAGAGACAGAGGAAACAGAGATTAAAGTGGCAACATTTGTTACATCATGGAGAAAGCAAGGGAGTTCCAGAAATACATATACTTCTGTTTATTTGACTATGTTAAAGCCTTTAACTGTGTGCATCACAACAAATTGTGGAAAATTCTTAAAGTTATGGTAGTACCAGGCCACCTTACCTATCTCCTGAGTAACCTGTATGCAGGTCAAGAAGTAATAGTTAGAACTGGACATGCAACACAGATTGGTTCAGAATTGGGAAAAGAGTACTTTAAGGCTGTCTATAGCACCCCACTCCAGTACTCTTGCCTGGAAAATCCCATGGACGGAGGAACCTGGTAGGCTGCAGTCCATGGGGTCGCTAGGAGTCGGACACAACTGAGCAACTTCACTTTCACTTTTCATTTTCATGCATTGGAGAAGGAAATGGCAACCCACTCCAGTGCTCCTGCCTGAAGAATCTCAGGGACGGGGGAGCCTGGTGGGCTGCCATCTATGGGGTCATACAGAGTCGGACACGACTGAAGCGACTTAGCAATAGCAGCAGCATTGTCACCCTGCTTATTCAACTTATATGCAGAGTAAATTATATGAATTGATGGGCTAGATAAATCCCAAGCTGGAATCAAGATTGCTGGGAGGAATATCAGCAACCTCAGATATGAAGATGATACCACTCTAATGACAGAAACTGAAAAGAAACTAAAGAGCCTCTTAAATAGGGTGAAAGAAGAGAGTGAAAAAACTGGTTTGAAACTCAACATTCAAAAAAACTAACATTAGGCATTCAGTCACATCACTTCATGGCAAATAGATAGGGAAAAAGTAGAAACTAACAGATTTTCTTTTCTTGGTCTCCCAAATCACTGCAGATAGTGACTGAAGCTATGAAATTTAAAGACACTTGCTCTTTGGAAGGAAGGCTATGACAAATTTAGACAACATAATAAAAAGCAGAGACATCACTTTGCAGACAAAGTTCTGTATAGTCAAAGCTGTAGTGTTTCCAGTAGTTATATATAGATGTGAGAGTTGGACTATAAAGAAGGCTGAGTGCCAATGAACTGATGCTTTCAAATTGTGGTGGTAGAAAAGATTCTAGAGGTCCCTTGAATTGCAAAGAAGTCAAACCAGTTAATCTTAAGGGAAATCAACACTGAATATTCATTGGAAGTTCTGATGCTGAAGCTGAAACTCTTATACTTTGGCCACCTAAGGTGAAGAAGGGACTCTGCAAAGACCCTAATGCCAGGAAAGATTAAGAGTGAAAGATGGGGGTGATAGAGGATGAGCTGTTTAGATAGCACCATTGATTCAATGAACATGAATTTGAGCAAACTCAGGAAGATAGTGGGGGACACAGGAGCCTGGAGTGCTGTAGTCTATGGGGTTGCAAAAAGTTGAACATAACTTAGGACTGAACAATGACAACAACAACAATTTACGTTCTTTGTCTCCTTATTCAATTCCAAGTTTTAAATTTAATCCTTCTTTTCAAGTTTTTTTTTTAATTACATTTGCTAATTTTATTATATTGGTTTCACAGAATCAGATTTTTGCTTTTTTGATCAAAAATATCATTTTCTATTATTTTTAAATTAAATTATGCTTTTAAAAATTAATTTCCAGTGTGGCTTACCATATTTTACTCTTCTTGTGTTCCTACATGCTCCTTTTCCACAGGTCACAGGTTTTGAACCTCCTGCCAGGAACAAAGGAGGAAGCACTCAGGTTTTCTTATTCATTTAACCAGATGTTGGGAAGAAATTGAAGGGGGCAATAGGATTTTCAAGCTGTCATCAGACAAACATTATACATAGAGTCACCCTCTTTAATAAAGATGCATAGATTTTTGTGTCTCTAAGATAAATGCCCAGAAGTGAATAGTATGTTCAGTTTCATTTTTTAAAAGATGTTGTCAATCTACAAACGCCTTTTCAGAGTAGCTGTAACATTTCACATAGCAATATACAAGAAATACAATTTCTTTGCAGACTCACCAGTATTTTTAATTGTCACCATTTTTTTAAACTGCTCTAAAAGTCGTACACTGTTAATGTGATCACAATTTCTATCTCCCTAATGATTAGTGATGTTAAATATACTTCCATGTGCTTATTTGTCATCTGAATATGCCTTTTGGTGAAATGTCTCTACATATTTTTTATTTTTAAATTGGACTGGTTGTTTCTTTAATGTTGAGTTTCTTTCTTATATTTTAGATCTGAGTCCTTTACCAGAAATGTAGTTTGAAATATTTTCAAATAGCTTGTTGCTGATCTCCTCATTTCTTAGGAGGGCCGTTTGAAGAGGGAAATTTTTAATTTTTATGAAGTCTAATTGTTTGATATGAATATAGACATCTCTTTATTTTGATCCTGCTTGATTTCTTTCATAACTATTTTATATTTGGGGGGATACAAATTCCACATATGTTTTTATAGATTTGCACCTAAATATTTCCTTCTTCTTTTTTTGACCAAGTTTTATTTTATTTGTGAGTATAAAAAATGCAGTTGAATTTTTAATGTCAATGTTGTGCTCCATAAGCTTACTGAACTCACTGATTAGTTCCAGAAGTTTTTGTTTGTTTGTAGAATCATTGTCGTGTCATTTCATCCACAAATAAAAACATTTTTTTTCTCTTTCTAAACTGTATGTCTTTTATTTTCTTTACCTGTGTTATTATACTGACTGGAATTCCCAGTACAGTATTAAATTGCAGTGTTAATAAAAGAGATTCTTGTCTTTTTCTCAGTTTAAAAGGGGTAAAACATTGATCTTTCATCATTAAGTGTGATGTCAGTTGTAATTCTTTTACAGATGGTCTTCATTAAATTTAGGAACATCCCCTAGATGTTCCACTCTATTTATAGTTTTCTGAGAGTTTTTGAAATCACAAATGGATGTTAGATTTTGCAAGGTGCTTTTGTGGGTCAACTGATAAGATCACATGGTTTCTCTCTAATTTGTTGACATGGTGAGTTACATTTTCTGATGTTGGAATGCTGAACAACTTTTGTATCTCTGGAATAAAGCCCACTTGGCCATGATGTATGTTGTTTATACATTGTTGGATTCTGTTTTCTAGTATTTTGTTAAGGATTTTTCCACACCAGTTCAAGAGGAATACTGTATTTTTTTTTTTTTTCCTCTTTTCAGTACTGTCTGGTTTTCATGACACTGTACTACTGGCTTATAGAATAAGTTTGGAAATTATACATCTTATTCTATTTTCTGGATGAGATTTATGCAAAATTAGTTTTAATTGTTTAAACGTTTGGTATAGTTTGCCTTATGAAGCTCATGGGTCAAGATTTTCTTTTTTTTCTAGAAAAGTATTTCATTATAAATTCAATTTTCTTGATAGCTACAGAGGCATTAAAGTCATTTAGTTCTTATTGGGTGAATAGTGATAGTTAACCTAGATAACATATTCAGAAGCAGAGACATTACTTTGCCAACAAAGGTCCATCTTGTCAAGGCTACGGTTTTTCCAGTAGTCATGTATGGACGTGAGAGTTGGACTGTGAAGAAAGCTGGGCACTGAAGAATTGATGCCTTTGAACTGTGGTATTGGAGAAGACTCTTGAGAGTCTCTTGGACTGCAAGGAGACCCAACCAGTCCATTCTAAAGATTAGTCCTGGTTGTTCTTCGGAAGGAATGATGCTAAAGCTGAAAATCCAGTACTTTGGCCACCTCATGTGAAGAGTTGACTCATTGGAAAAGACTCTGATGCTTGGAGGGAATAGGGGCAGGAGGAGAAGCGGGCAACAGAGGATGAGATGGCTGCATGGCATCACTGACTCGATGGACGTGAGTTTGAGTGAACTCCGGGAGTTGGTGATGGACAGGGAGGCCTGATGAGCTGCAATTCATGGGGTCTCAAAGATTCAGACACTACTGAGCGGCTGAAATGAAACTGAACTGAACTGAAGGTAGATTTTGAGGAATCAGCAAGTTTTATCTAAGTATTCAAATTTATAATTAGAGTTGTTTATAGTATTCTATTGTTATCATTTTTTAGACTATGGGATCTGTTGAGGTATCGCCAGTTTCATTCTTGATATTGGTGATTTGTGTCTTTTCTCTTTATACTTTGTCACTCTTGCTAGAAGTTTGTCAATGTTATTGATCCCTTCAAAGAACTGACACTTTAATTCACTGACATCCCTGTTGTTTGCTTTAGTTTTAACTGATCTGCTCTTATCTTCATTATTTCTTTGCTTCTCCTCGTTTTTGGTTTACATTGCTCTTCTTTTTCCAGCATCTAAGGAGTCCAAGTCCCTGTAATTAATGTTTATATATGATTTCCCAGCCCCAATCACAGGCAATTAAAAAGGTCTTACCTGCTCTCCGTGCATAGGCTTGGTGCTCAGCTACTGCAATGCAGCCTCTGAAGGGAGTTGCAGTCAGGACTCTTTCTCTAACTCATACTCTTTCCTAGCCCAAAAGCCACCATTCAGAGGCCTCTTGATTTGGCTCTTCAACCAACATCTTCCCTAAATCTTCCCTCTCAATCTTCCTCAGGCGTTTGCATCTACAAAACACAGAAGCCTTTTGTTTAGGGCTTCCTTTGGCTATGAGACAATCTGTGTGCGTCATCTATCTGACCTAATGTGGACAACATCCCCTTGGGAAATGTAACAGGAGATGGCCAGGACTTTCTCCAGTGCAGCCTCCTGGTTATATTATTGCAATTCATAATTTAAAATTACTATTATTTTCATTTTGTTGTTGTCTAAGTTGCTGCTACTACTCTGGCCCCTCTGCTTTCTCTCCACCTGAGCTGAGTCTTTGACAAACATCAAACAGGATAGTCAACTAAGCACAATATCATAATGGAAGAGTAAAAAGCTTGAAGATATCATAGGGAACTTTTTGAGAGGGCTAACAGAGAATGTGGGGTATTCTGGAGGGGTACTAGTAAATCATTTGCAAGAGTATAAAAGTTCTACAAGGCACTTTGCCAACAGATCTTGGAAAGTACTAGAGCATCCCATGGGGGCATTTTATTAGCCAAGCCAGTGAGTCTTGGGGAGTGCTAATAGAAATCACAGAGTATTGTTGGACGATGCTAAGGAATTGTTTATGTGAGTTATCTGGTTCCCAGGGGGAACTTTTGGTCCTTCTGTTTGGCCTGGAGTTCCTTGGATGAGTTCCTCTTGTAAGTTAACTTAGACATACAACAGAGGAGTTCAAAAAAGTAGAGAGGAACTGCCCCAGCACTGCCTTCAGCAATCTGACAGTGGAAACATAGAGTGGGGAGCCTTCATGAGTTGAGTAACACCAAGCAGTTATCAAACACAGATAAATGCCATGCCACACAGCAAGTTGTTGAAATTTCAGAAGGGATAAAAGAATGTAGAGCTGTTTGAGATCACTTTGACCAGTGACCCTGAAGAGACCTTAGAGACTTAATTAGATGCTCTTCAGAGATATTTTTGCTAAATTTAGTAAGGGAGAGTGACATGATGTAGAGTGCACTACTAAAATCCCCTACTTCAGAGTGCCCTGACAGTGCCTGATGCCAGAAAAACAGCAGTCAAGCAGCAGCTGCAAGAGCCTTCTGAGTGCAGAAGTCTGGGCTCTGCTGGAATGAGCCTATGCTATGTTATTCCTGGAGTCCTGTCCGGGAAACAGCTGTCTACCCCAGCTTGGTTCTCCACCTGGCTCTCTACACTTTCCCCTAATCCCAGAAAACTTGTGACCAAAGCTGACAGAAGACGTTATAGAGATTTGTACTTTAGCAAATTCTGTGATTGATAAAGTACTATAGTACTTATTGAAAAAAAAAGCAAAAAACAAAAAACTGCACAATTCAAACCTATGTTCTTCAAGAGTAACTGTGGTCTATTTTTGTTATACGTTCAGTGTATTATTGAAAAGACACTTTTTGGGAAGTGTAATGTTCTATAATGTTGATAAGTTCATTTTGGTTGATGGTGTTGAGTTTTCTTATTTACTCGAGTTTCTGTCAAGTTGGTCTACCAATTGTTGAGAGAGAGGTGTTGAAGCCTCCAAATGTAATTGTAGATTTGTGTAATTCTCTTGTTTCTCCATTTTTGTTTTGCATAGTTTCTAGATTTGTTGTGTTTTTGGTGCACATGCTTTTAGGATTGCTGTGGCTCTGTTGTATGTTGATTGTCATCATTAGGTCTCTCAGTTCAGTTCAGTTCAGTCGCTCAGTCGTGTCCGACTCTTTGCAACCCCATGAATCGCAGCACGCCAGGCCTCCCTGTCCATCACCAACTCCTGGAGTTCACTCAGACTCGCGTCCATCGAGTCAGTGATGCCATCCAGCCATCTCATCCTCGGTCGTCCCCTTCTCCTCCTTCCCCCAATCCCTCCCAGCATCAGAGTCTTTTCCAAGAAGTCAACTCTTTGCATGAGGTGGCCAAAGTACTGGAGTTTCAGCTTTAGCATCATTTCCTTCCAAAGAAATCCCAGGACTGATCTCCTTCAGAATGGACTGGTTGGATCTCCTTGCAGTCCAAGGGACTCCCAAGAGTCTTCTCCAACACCTCTAAATACATTTGTATTTTTTGGCTCTGAAGACAAATTTGTTTATTAGTATAGTTACTACTACTTTTGATTGATGTTTTCACAGTATCTTTCTCCATACTTTTACTTTTAACCTATAAATATCATGGTATTTTAAAGTGTGTTTCTTGTAGACAGTATATGAATTAGTTATATTTTTGTCTTCTTGCCAATTTCTGATGTTTAAGTGCTGTATTTAGACTATTTACATGTAATGTAATCATTTTTTTTTAGGGCATTGTTTTTGTTGTTCTGTCACTCAGTCATGTTCAACTCTTTGAGACCTCATGGACTACAGCATGCCAGGTTTCCCTGTCCTTCACTATCTCCATGAGTTTGCTCAAATTCAGGCCCATTGAATCAGTGATCTATTGAAACATCTCATCCTCTGTCACCTCCTTCTCATCCTTCCCTCAGTTTTTCCCAGCATTAGGGTCTTTTCCAATAAATTGGCTCTTCACATCAGGTGGCCAAATTATTGGAGCTTCAGCTTCAGGATCAGTCCTTCCAACATATGTTCAGGATTGATTTCCTTTAGGATTGACTGGTTTGATCTCCTTGTAGTCCAAGGGAGTCTCAAGAGTCTTCTCCAGCACCATGGTTCAAAAGTATCAATTCGTCCCCACTCAGCCTTCTTTATGGTCCAACTTTCATATTTGTACATGACTACAGGAAAAACCATACTTCAACTGTACAGACATTTGTCAGCAAAATAATGTCTCTGCTTTTATAATATGCCATCTAGGTTTGTCATAGCTTTACTTCCAAGGAGAAAGTGTCTTTCAATTTCATGGCTACAGTCACTGACAGCAGTGATTTTGGAGCTCAAGGAAAAAAATCTGTTACTGCTTCTACTTGCCCCCCTCCATTTACCATGAAGTGATGAAAATGGATGCCCTGATCTTGTTTTTTGAATTTCATTGAATTTTTGAAATTATTTGAAGTTTATTGAGTTTTAAGCCAGCTTCTTCATTTTCTTCTTTCAGCCTCATCAGAGGTTCTTCAGTTCCTCTTCAATTTCTGTCATTACAGTGGTATTATTTTCATATCTGAGGTTATTGATTTTCTCCTGCCAATCTTGATTCCAGTTTGTGAGTCATCCAGCCTGGTATTTCACATGATGTACTCTGCATATAAGTTAAATAAGAAGGGTGACAATATACAGCCTTGTTGTACTCCTTTCCCAATTTTGAATCAGTCCATTGTTCTATGTCTCGTTGTATTACTTCCTGACCTGGAAACAAGATTTTCATGAGACAGGTAAATTGGCTTGGTATTCCCAAGTCTTTAAGGATTTTCCACAATTTGTTGTGATGTACACAATTAAAGGCTTTAGCATAGTCAATGAAGTAGATTAGATGTTTTTCTGGAATTTCCTATCTTTCTCTATGATCCAACAGATATTGGCAATTTGATTTTTTGTTCCTCTGCCTTTTCTAAATCCAGCTTGCACATTTGGAAGTTCTTGGTTCATATACTGCTGAAGCCTAGCTTGAAAGATTTTGAGTATTCTCTTGGTAGAAAGTGAAATAAGTGCAGTTATTGTACAGTAGTTTGAACATTTTATGGTATTTTGAATACTTGTTGACATTGCTCTTCTTTGGAATTTGAATGAAAACTGACCTTTTCCAATCCTGAGTTTTCCAAATTTGCTGGCATATCAAGTAGAACACTTTAATGGCATCATCCTTTATGATTTTAAATAACTCACCTGAAATTCCATTACCTCTACTAGCTTTGTTTGTAGTAATGCTTCCTAAGGCCCACTTGACTTCTCACTCTAGGATGTATGGCTCTAGGTGAGTCACCACACCATTGTGGTTATCTGGGTCATTAAGGCTTTTTATTTATTTATTTATTTATTTATTTAAATACTCCTGCATATTTTTGCCTCCTTCCTTAATCTCCTCTGCTTTTGTTAGGTCCTTTTCATTTCTATCCTTTATTGTGCTTGTCATTGCATGAAATGTTCCTTTGATATTTCTTATTTTCTTGAAGAGATCTCTAGTCTTTCTGATTCTATTGTTTTCCTCTATTCCTTTGCATATAAGAAGGCTTTCCTATCCTTACTTACTATACTTTGGAACTCTGCATTCAGATGGGTGTATCTTTCTGTTTCTCCTTGCCTTTTGCTTATTCTTTTTTCAGCTATTTGATAAAACCTTCTCAGGAAACCATTTTGCCCTCTTGCATTTCCTTTTCTTGGGGATGGTTTTGGTCACTGCCTCCCATACAATGTTATAAACATAAGTCTGAATTTTGCAATAAGGAGCTCGTGATCTGAGCCAGAGTGAGCTCCCAGTCTTGTTTTTGCTGACCGTATAGAGCTTCTCCATCTTCCGTTGCAAAGAATATAATCAATCTGATTTTGGTTTTGACCATCTTGTGATGTTCATGTATAGAGCTGTCTTGTGTTGTTGGAAGAGGGTATTTGGTATGACTAGTTTTGCCTCTTGGCAAAATTCTGTTAGCCTTTGCCCTGCTTCATTTTGTACTCCAAGACCAAACTTGCTTGTTACTCTAGGTATCTCTTGACTTCCTCCCTTTGCATTCCAATCCCCTATGATGAGAAAGACACCTTTTTGTGTGTTAATTCTAGAAGGTTTTGTAGGTCTTCAGAGAACCATTCAACTTCAGCGTCTTTAGCATTAGTGGTTGAGACATAGACTTGGATTACTATGATGTTGTATAGTTTTCCTTGGAAACGAACCAAGGTCATACGATAGACTCTGAGAAGCTATGTATATGTAATATGCATATTATTACATATATATCACACAAGTCATGTATATGTAATATATATATTTATATATAGATACATACACACAAATTACATATCATAACTTGTCAGAGTCTATATTTGTTGACATTTTGCTAATTAAAATGGAGTCTAGAATTTTTGTCCCATTAAGCCCCCCATTATAATATAATGATGTTATATATTTCCTCCACTTTTATTGATAAACACATAAGGCTATGTAATTCTTTTCTAACACAATTTATAAAACTCAAGGGAAAAACTCAAGAAGAAAAACAAAGTCCATTGTATTTATTACTCTTTATACTCTGACTACTTTTCTTTCTTCTTTCTAATATTTTCAGATTCCTATTTTTATTGTTTCCTTTCTATTCAGAGATATTTCTGTAGGCAGTCTTTTGGTGTAGGTCTTACAATAGCAAATTCTCTTAGTTTCTTTTCACCTGACATTGTTTTGATTTCCCTTTCATTCTAAAGGGTATTTTTACTGGATATAATATCTGGATTGAGAGTTTCCTTTTAATTCCTGAAAAATGTGCCACTTCTGACCTCCCTGATTTCTCATGGGAAATGAAATTCATTTGAATTGATTTTTCTTTACAGTTAATATTTATCATTTTCTGTTTCAAGATTTTTTTGTGCTTAGTTTTCACAAATTTTACTAAGATGTGTCATAGGATGATTTCCTTAGGTTTATACTGTTTTAAATATGCTCAGGTTCTTTGATATGTAAGTCTATACTTCTGTCAAATTTAAAAAAATTTTGTTCATTATTTATTCAAATAGTTTTTGGCCCTACTCTTGCTTTCTTTTCCTTCTAGAATTCCAATGATATGTACATATATATCTTCTGTTACAGTCTCACAGGTCCCAGAGGCTTTGTTCATCTTTTTGTCCAGGCTATTTGTACATGGTTGTTCAAATTGGATAATCTCTGTAATTACAGCTCCAAGTTTCTCTTACTTTCTCCTTTTTGTTGCTGTGTTTACCTCTTATGAAGTTTTGTTTTGATTATTATGTATTTCAATTATAAAAGGTGAATTTGTTTTTTCTTTATATCATTTGTTTGCTGAGATTTTCTATTCTATTTATGAGGCTTTCTATTTTTAATTTGTTTCAGGTGTGTTCTCAATTGCTTGTTAAACTTTTTCTATTAGGGCCATTTTAACTTTTGTGAGATAACTAACTTCTGTGCCCTTTTAATATTGACATCTGTTTATCAGTGTGATGTTTTTCTGTTTATTGGGATGATGAGTCATTTTTATTGATAATCTGAGCATTTTAGATATTATATTGTAAGACTTTGGATCTTATTTAATCTTGTTTTAGCAGTTTTCTTATGGCACAGCTTCTTTGGGAGAAGGCAGCTGCTTCCTTATTATTGCCATATGGGAAGTTCAGGTTCACTACTCAGATTGCATTGCCACCATCTGTCATTCTTTGCATCCTGACGTCCCTGGCCAGTTGTCCTATCTACCTTTCAGAGTATTCTTACATTTGTTTTAAGTAGACTCTAGGTTTTTATGAATTCCACTATTACATAATAAGGTCAGTGGCTCATGTCTTCTTGGTGGACCTGGCCCTCAGCATAATGTCTGATAGTAATTTAACAACTACTCCTTTTTTGTTCACTTCATCAATAAATCTATGCTACTGTCTTATAAATTTTCTTATATATTTTTCCTTTGTTTCTCTCTTACTCTATTTGCAAAAAAAAAAAAAAAATCCCGATGCAGGTTTTTATGTCTTTATAAAATAAATTCAATTAATATAATTATATTTATAATTAATATGGTTATTTTGGTTATATTTATAATGATATGACTAGATATATGTGCCTGTGTGCTCAGTCACCCAGTTATGTCTGACTTATTGTGACCCCAAGGACTCCTCTGTCCTTGGAATTTTCCCAGCAAGAATATTGAAGTGGGTTGCCATTTCCTCCTCCAGGGAATCTTCCTGACTTAAAAATCCAGCACCCGTTTCCTGCATCTCTGACATTGCACATTGCAGGCAGAATCTTTACTGCTGAGCCACGGAGGAAGCTTGGTTAGATATATTCCTTTTATTTATTTCACAGTTACCATTTGCAATATTTCTAATTTGTTTACTTCCTTAAATTTTCTTATTTTTATTAAATTGATCTTTAAAAAAATCTTGCTTTCTTTTCTGTAAAATGGTATGTTCTTTTCTTGTCTTGTTTTACCAGTGGTTATCTTGCAGTTTGTTTTGGTTTAAAGATTAATGGCTTTACTTTGTGGGTAAAAATTCCAGCATCTTAGGAAAGTGAAATGACAAACCAACTGCCACCATGCAACATTAATTAATGTTTATTAAATATTATTCCAGATGCTACTCAATGAAACTGGTTGAATAATATCTTTAAATAAACTCAATAGTTTAAATGTTAAAATGTTGAAACAAAAATTAAATAGGAGGCATTGTTGATCACTGCCTTTACCAAAGGAGATATGAGATTTTAAACAACTCAGAAATTAAGAGGAGAAAACAAAAAAAGGTAAAAAGAAATAAGAGATTGTTTATGGTTATTTATTGCCATTCTGTGATTTGAAAACTTTTTTCATCTTTAGAAAGACTAGAGTTGCCCTGCAATTAATAATGAAGACATCAGCTCATCCACACTTTCTCTTACTTCCCCCCGCCACCTCTGGTTCAATCTCCAGGGGTTCTAACCTCCCACAGCAATCTCCTGGAGCAGCTAAGAGTAGGGCTACTCCTGTCCAGATGGTCTTCATCTTCATGTATGTTCCTCAGTGCAAGAAGGAGAACAGTCTGTGGAGCTTCCTTGATGAAGAAACAGGAAACACAGGGGGTCAGAAGTGTGTCTTCTGGCTGTGAGAACTGTCTACCCACCTCTGTGCTCTTTCCAATGTGCTAATACTTTAGTTTAATCCTTACTCCACATTAACTTTTGCTGTACCATTGGGCAAGTTCTTTTAAGTATCTAAATTTTCTATATAGCTATCCTATTCTACTTTCTAGGCACTTTCAGGAATAATCATACTTGCAAAAGGGATATTAAAAGAACAAATTTGATGCACATTTAAAGATGATCACTCTTTTAATTATTTTTCTCTAGTCTCCTTTATGTGTTTAAATTATTTTATATTGAAGCATTGATCAACAATGTTGTGTTAATTTCAGGTGTACAGCAAACTGACTCAGTTATACATATCATGTACTTTTTTTTTTTTTCAAATTCTCTTCTCATTTACGTTATTATAGAGTATTGAGCACTGTTCTTGTGCTATACAGTAGATCCTTGTTGGTTATCTATTTTAAATATAGTAGTTTGTACATGTCAATCCCAAACTACCAATCTATATAATTTTTAATAATAGGCAACTGTTAAATAACAGGGAACTCTGGATTTCCCTTCTTTCCCAGGATTCTTACAATCATACCAGTCCAATCTGTTTCATCTATTTTTCTCTCACTTTTAATCATAAAGTAACCAAGAACTTTCAAACTTTACTATTTTCTTCCTGCAGCGTACGGTCCCTCAGTATGTCTCCTTTGCAGCTGCTGTCAGCTGTGATTTTCCACTAGAGAAGTCCTTTTGTATTTCGTCCTGATAATCATGGTGTGTGCCTTTTCAGCTCTTTTGAGTGCAAGAGTTCTCAAATACCAGTCATTGTTTTCAGGAGAATCATTAGTGAGGCTCATGTTTAAATCTGGTGAATGAGAACATGTAGACAATGAGCTGAAATCGTTTGCTAAAGGTCATATCCTGAGTCAAGGGCAGATATGGAAACAGATAAAAGCAAACTGAAAGTTTAATGTCTTCAAGAATATGAAAGCTTTTATGGAGAATATTGTTGAAATCGTTGATCTTTGCTATTTTCTCCCTTCACTTTGACTCTTTCTGGACACTTCCTAAGAATGTGCATTACATTTTATTCTTCCAATCTTCATTCTATAGCCATATTCAAGCATAAGAACCTAGTCCTAAGTTGTTTCCAAACTCATCTGCATCCTCACTCCTTCTATTCTCACTACAACCACCACTCCCACCAACATCACCATGACCAATATCAAAAGCAACCACAGCTCTAGACTATTATCTCTGCCACCAAAACTCTAAGACCAACACTGCCAACACCACCACTAATACTGCCAACAACAACAATATTGGTGCTACAAGCACTGCCACTGCTACTGTTAACACCATGATCAGCAGCAGCGGCAGCAGCATCATTGCTCCCACCTCTTTCATCATCACACCAGCACCTCCAATACCACCATCACTGCCACAATCTGCCATACTAACCAGCAATTACCACTACTACCAGCAAGCACCACAGCCATGAACACCATCACCACCACTACTAAAACTGTGTAGATGAGATGGCTGTTATGGAGAACTTCTTTTATTGAACTTTGTATTTGTGGATAATTGTAAATTCACTAACAGTTGAAACATTAATAATATAGAGGTCCTATATTCCTTTTATCCCACTTCTCTTGTAATAACACCTTGAAAAATTATAGTTAATTATAGTAACTAGGATATTGACATTAATACAGTCATGATACAGAATATTTTAATAAATTTTCACAAACATACTATACTTTGGCTGCCTTTTAACAGCCACACCTACTGTCCTCCTGCTTCTGCTACCTCATTAATCCTCATCTCCATTTCTATAATTTTCCCATTTCAAAGATGCTATTTAAATGGAATCATACAGAATGTATTCTTTTGAGACTGGCTTTTATTCATTCAGCATAATTCTTTGGATAATCATCAGGTTGAGGGCTTCAATAGTCTTTTTATTTTCATTGTTAACTACTGTGTCATTGTATGTATATATATATAAACACATATGTATATAACTATATAACTGTAGTGTGTGTGTATATATATACACTATATATACACATTGTTAACTACTGTGTCATTGTATGTATATATATATATAAACACATATGTATATATACTATATAACTGTAGTGTGTGTGTATATATATATAATAGTTGATTTACCTGAAGAATGGCTACTAGGTTGTTTCCAGTTTTTCATTTCAACAAATAAAGCTGCTGTAAGCATTTGTATACAGATTGTTATATAGATGTTAATTCTTTATTTCTCTTGGAATTTATTTCTTTGGGAATTTTCTAAGTGAACTTGGTGAGTTATATGGTAGTTGCATAGTTAGTCATTTTCATGAAACTCCTAAACAGTTTCCAAGTGACTGGACCACTTTATATTCCTACAAACACCATGTCAGTGATCCAGTTTCTTTTTATTTTTGCTAATATTTTATTTGCCACTATTTTGTATTTTAGACATTTTATTAAGTATGCTTTGATATCCTGTTGTGATTTTAATTTGTATTTTCCTGATGACTAATGAACATGAATATATTTTAATGTGCTTATTTTTCATCTGTATAGCCTCAATGATAAAACATCTTTTTATGGTGCTTTTGTCTATTTTTCTAACTGAGTTGAATTTGATATATATATATATTCAATAGATTCTGGGTTCTAGTTGCTTATATGATTCATATGTGGTTTACCAATTTTTTATCTTGGTTAATAGTTTGTCTTTTCATTTTCTTAAAAGGATTTTCCACAGACCAAAATATTTATTTTTGATGAGATCTGATTTATTATTTTCCCCTTAATGGACAGTATTTTTTAATTAATTAATTTACTTTAATTGGAGGCTAATTACTTTACAATATTGCAGTGGTTTTTGCCATACATTGACATGAATCAGCCATGAGGGATTGTGTTTTTTCTGTCAAATGAGAGATCTCTTTGCTCAGCCATAAGTGCCAAATTTTTGCATATTTTTTTCTGATATATTTATAGTTTAAAATTTTATATTTAAATCTGTGATACATTTAATAACATTTTATATAAGATATAACATTTAGGTTGGGGAGATTCATTTTTCTTTGCCTATGATGGCATGTTGCCTTATTTATGTTTGTCAAAAATGTTAGGGGAAACACTGACAGAAACAGCCCACCCTGGCCAGGCACCATAGTAACCATTTGCTTGAGTTACTTTACAATGGGAGATCCTGGTAAGGAACACAGAACTAACAAACCACCACCAGCCAACAGAATTGGAGAAAGGTTAAAAGGAGATGCCATATGACCTACCAACTTCCCAGAATTTTCCTCATGAGAATCATCTCGGCTGGGCAATGATTGGCCAGAGACAATCTGGAAACTAACATAATCACCATAAAACCCAAAACTTCAAGCCATGTGGCAGAGTAGCCCTCCAGGGTTCCCTTACCCTCTTGCTCTCCACCTGGGCCCTCTTGCCAGTAAAGTCTCTTGCTTTGTCAGCATGTATGTCTCCTTGGACAATTCATTTCTGAGCATTAGGCAAGAGCCCATTCTCAGCTCTGGAAGAGACCCCCCCCCCCCCACCTCACCCCAAAACAAAAATGCTAGTTTTCCTGCACTGAATTTTTTTTTCACTTTTTATAGATAGATAGATATAAACTAACAAAACCTGAGCAACATTATAAGTCAGCACTATATAATTGATATTTATAAAATATTCCATATGACAACAGTAGAAAGCACATGCTTATCAGGCTTATTTGAAATATCCACTAAGATGTATCCCATGATGTACCTCATCAAGGTCCTAAACCATATATTAACATTTAAAAGAATAAAAATCAGATAAAGTATGTACTCAGATCACAGTGGAATTAGACTAGAAATCAATCACTGAAAGTTCAAAATTGTACAAATATTTGGAAATTAAGTAATAGCTTAATTTTTGGCCACATTGAGTAACATGTGGGATCTTAAGTTCCTAGTTCAGTTCAGTTCAGTCACTCAGTCGTGTCTGACTCTTTGCGACCCTATGAATCACAGCACGCCAGGCCTCCCTGTCCATCACCAACTCCCAGAATTCACTCAAATTCACATTAATTGAGTCGGTGATGCCATCCAGCCATCTCATCCTCTGTCACCCGCTTCTCCTCCTGCCCACAATCCCTCCCAGCATCAGAGACTTTTCCAATGAGTCAACACTTTGCATGAGGTGGCCAAAATATTGGAGTTTCAGCTTCAGCATCAATCCTTCCAATGAACACCCAGGCCTGATCTCCTTTTGGATGGATTGGTTGGATCTCCTTGTAGTCCAGGGGACTCTAAAGAGTCTTCTCCAACACCACAGTTTGAAAGCATCAATTCTTCGGTGCTCAGCTTTCTTCACACTCCAACTGTCACATCCATACATGACCACTGGGAAAACCATAGCCTTGACTAGACGGACTTTGGTAGCAAAAAAATATCTCTGCTTTGCAATGTACGATCTAGGTTGGTCATAACTTTCCTTCCAAGCAGCAAGCGTCTTTTAATTTCATGTCTGCAATCATCATCTGCAGTAATTTTGGAGCTCCCAAAAATAAAGTCTGACACTGTTTCCCCATCAATTTCTCACGAAGTGATGGGATCAGATGCCATGATCTTAGTTTTCTGAATGTTGAACCTTAAGCCAACTTTTTCACTCTCCTCTTTCACTTTCATCAAGAGGCTTTTTAGTTCCTCTTCACTTTCTGCCATAAGGATGGTGTCATCTGCATATCAGAGGTTATAGATATTTCTCCTGGCAATCTTGATTCCAGCTTGTGCTTCTTTCAGCCCAGAGTTTCTCATGATGTACTCTGCATAGAAGTTAAACAAGCAGAGTGACAATATACAGCCTTGACATACTCCTTTTCCTATTTGGAACCAGTCTGTTGTTTCATGACCAGTTCTAATTGTTGCTTCCTGACATGCATATAGGTTTCTCAAGAGGCAGGTCAAGTGGTCTGGTATTCCCATCTCTGTTAGAATTTTCCACAGTTTATTGTGATCCACACAGTCAAAGGCTATGACATACTCAATAAAGCAGAAATATATGTTTCTTTTCTGGAACTCTCTTGGTTTTTTGATGATCCAGCAGATGTTGGCAATTTGATCTCTGGTTCTTCTGCCTTTTCTAAAACCAGCTTGAACATCTGGAAGTTCACGATTCATGTACAGCTGAAGCCTGGCTTGGAGAATTTTAAGCATTACTTTACTAGCGTGTAAGATGAGTGCAATTGTGTGGTAGTTTGAGAATTCTTTGTCATTGCCTTTCTTTGGGATTGGAATAAAAACTGACCTTTTCCAGTCCTGTGGCCACTGCTGAGTTTTCCAAACTTGATGGCATATTGAGTGGAGCACTTTCACAGCATCATCTTTCAGGATTTGAAATAGCTCCACTGGAATTCCATCACCTCCACTAGCTTTGTTCGTAGTGATGCTTTCTAAGGCCCACTTGACTTCACATTCCAGGATGTCTGGCTCTAGGTGATTGATCACACCATCATGATTATCTGGATCATGAATATCTTGTTTGTACAGTTCTTCTGTGTATTCTTGCCACCTCTTCTTAATATCTTCTGCTTCTGTTGGGTCCATACCATTTCTGTCCTTTATCGAGCCCATCTTTGCATGAAATGTTCCCTTGGTATCTCTAATTTTCTTGAAGAGATATCTAATCTTTCCTATTCTGTTGTTTTCCTCTATTCCTTTGCTTTCTTATCTCTCCTTGCTATTCTTTGGTGCCGGGGTCCAGCCCCGGTGGATCCAGGATGATTCAAAGGTGGGGACGGCGTCCGCGTCCTTGGAGAAATACATATTTAATTACAGATATATAGAGAGATTAGAAATGGATAGTGTAGTAGGAACATTAGTGGAGAAAAGAGGCTGAATAACTTGGATTACGTGGAATAGCATCCATGCTCCAGATGAGAATTCAGCCAGAAAAACGAGGAGCAAGAAAGAAATGACATGGGGGTATCGGTCTTTCCAGAAACTGATCCGATTTCTTTATTCTTGGGTTTGCTTATATACCTTTTGTTACATATAGGGATGAATACAGAGTCACGCAGGGGTCAGCAGTCCTGACCTTTATCAAAAGCAGGTGTTTCACCTAAATGTATAAAAAAAATAAAGGTCTTAGGGATATTACATCATCTTCTGGCCATGAGTGAGACCTGCTGACATTTTATGATCCTTTCTTTCTGAGAACCAAAACACTTATTTTTTCCAAGGGTGTTTTTTCTTAAACCAGGCACCACCCTCCAAATAGTTACATTCCTATAGGGTGAGGGTGTGTTGAGTTACAATCAAGAAAGGAATCTATTTAACCCAAGGTTAACATGATTAATCTTAAAGGTTAATACTTATTTCTCCTCTATGCTTAAAGGTTAATACTTATTTCTCCTATGTGTTATATTCATTATAAGGGCAGGGAACATGGAGATTTAGCAGCAAACATCAGCCCAACAAATAAAAATCCTTCCACCAATGCTCCCCTTAAGATCTATTTAGTCTTAAGATAGTGATAAAGTTACATTTTTACATAGCAAGGACACAGTGATTTATAACAAAATACAGTGATCTATTACAAAAGAGAAAATCCATTAACTCAAAAAGTCTAGTATTGCTAACCTTAAAACTACTATATTTCCTTTTCTATATTCCAAATACATTGATTAATATATTCCGAGGTGCCTAAGGATATGGAGGCTTGGCAGTAATCATTGACTCAACAAGAAGAAAAAGCCCTATGCTAATTAAGACTCTCAAAATACTCCAAAACTCTCTGTGTTGTTTATGGTTAAGAGGTAGTAAACAATAATGTTGCAGGAGTATGGATAATCCTGTCACACAAGCTAGTCTGTCAGCAGAGAGGTTTGACCTGAGACATCCTTGTCCCACCCAGAGCAGGGAATTAGCAGCAATTATTGACACAACAAATGAAAAACCCTTCACCAATATAATTCCTAACCAACCCACTATACTAATAATTTCTAACTCCCCAAAAGAATTTGCCTTTAGTAAGTGTAAAACATCTCATGCCTCTCAGATTGGGAGGCTGTAAACAATCACATGTGGCCGGACGAACCTATAGAGGTGGGCTAGATAACCTTCAGAGGAGTCTGTAAACTGAAACACTCTTGTCACACACAGGAATTTTTATTGCCTTGGAGCTGCACGTTTAATCCTTCCCTGAGAGAAACGGTTATGGGGGAGAGCCCCCTGTAAATTCAGAGGTGTAGGTGAGAGCATAAAACAGACTCTGGTTTGGGGGTAGATGCTCGGGAACAAGGGGTTTCCTGAGGCTTGATCACGCCTTTGCGTATGCCAAGCCTCCTTCCTCATGACCTTTGCCATGGGCGGAGTTCCTCACACTGGCCCCCGGCACTTTGGAACTCTGCATTCGGATGCTTATATCTTTCCTTTTCTCCTTTGCTTTTTGCTTCTCTTCTTTTCACAGATATTTGTAAGGCCTCCTCAGACAGCCATTTTGCTTTTTTGCATTTCTTTTCCATGGGGATGGTCTCAATCCCTGTCTCCTGTACAATGTCACGAACCTCCATCCATAGTTCATCAGACACTCTGTCTATCAGATCTAGTCCTTTAAATCTATTTCTCATTTTCACTGTATAATCATAAGGGATTTGATTTAGGTCATACCTGAATGGTCTAGTGGTTTTCCTCACTTTCTTCAGTTTAAGTCTGAATTTGGCAATAAGGAGTTCATGATATGAGCCACAGTCAGCTCCCAGTCTTGTTTTTGCTGACTGTATACAGCTTTTCCATCTTTGGCTGCGAAGAATATAATCAATCTGATTTCGGTGATGTCCATGTGTAGAGTCTTCTCTTGTATTGTTGGAAGAGAGTGTTTGTTATGCCCAGTGTGTTCCTCTTGGCAAAACTCTATTAGCCTTTCCCCTGCTTCATTCTGTATCCCATGGCCAAATTTGCCTATTACTCAAGGTGTTTCTTGACTTCCTACTTTTGCATTCCAGTCCCCTATAATGAAAAGGACTTCTTTTTTGGGTGTTAGTTCTAAAAGGTCTTGTAGGTCTTCATAGAACCATTCAACTTCAGCTTCTTCAGCATTACTGATTGGGGCATAGGCTTGGGTTACTGTGATATTGAATGGTTTGCCTTGGAGACGAACAGAGATCATTCTGTCGTTTTTGAGATTGCATCTAAGTACTGCATTTCTGACTTTTTTTTTTTTTTTTTTTACCATGATGGCTACTCCATTTCGTCTAAGGGATTCCTGCCCACAGTAGTAGATATAATGTTCATCTGAGTTAAATTCACCCATTCCAGTCCATTTTAGTTCGCTGATTCCTAAAATGTTGATATTCACTCTTGCCATCTCCTGTTTGACCACTTCCAATTTGCCTTGATTCATAGACCTGACATTCCAGGTTCCTATGCAATATCGGTCCTTCCTTCTATCACCAGTCACACCCACAAGTGGGTATTGTTTTTGCTTTGGCTCCATCCCTTCATTCTTTCTGGAGTTATTTCTCCTCTGATCTCCAGTAGTATATTGGACACCTACTGACCCAGGGAGTTCCCCTTTCAGTATCCTATCATTTTGCCTTTTCATACTGTTCATGGGGTTCTCAAGGCAAGAATACTGAAATGGTTTGCCATTCCCTTCTGCAGTGGATCACATTCTGCCAGACCTCTCCACCATGACCCCCCTGTCTTGAGTGGCCCCACACAGCATGGCTTAGTTTCATTGAGTTAGACAAGACTGTGACCTGTGTGATCAGATTGTCTAGTTTTCTGTGATTATGGTTTCAGTGAGTCTGCACTCTGATGCCCTCTCACAACACCAACCCTCTTACTTGCGTTTCTCTTACCTTGGACAAGGGGTATCTCCTCACAGTCATCCCTCCTGACCTTGGACATGGAGTAGCTCCTCTCAGCCCACCTGCACCCACGCAGCCACCACTCCTTGGACATGGGGTTGCTTCTCTTACCTTCCTAACCAGGTATCAAATCCATATTCCTCTCAGTGGAAGCATGGAGTCTTAACCACTGGACCCCCGGGGAAATCCCAGTAGCACCATTTTAAAGCACATTTGAATCAGATATTAATCTCTGTGTGGCTATTCTGCCAGGGTCCAGCCCCGGTGGATCCAGGGAATTTGAAGGGTGGACAGCATTGGCGTGAGAAAAACTTATTTATTGATTGATATAAGAAATATAAGATTAGATTAGGAAGAAATACTGTAGTAGGAGAATTAAGAGGAGGAAGAGGGCTGAACAGCTTGGATTATGCGGTAGACCAATAAAATTCCAGACAAGGAATTTGCACCATCTACGTTGGGCCACCAGCGCTCACTTGAATTTCTAAGGGTGCCTCACCTTAGGCTCCCTTTTGCGTGGGTCTTAGCAGCCAGGACAAGTAAGTAGACTTGGTGAGCCTCCGCGCCCCAGGTAGAAATTCAGCCTGAAATTAGAGTGAAGAGGAGAGGGAGGGAAAGGGAGAGAAAAAGAGAGGGAGAGAAGAAGAGAGAGAGAGACACGGGGGAAACTAGTCCAGCGACTGGCTCTGGCCTCTATTGTTCAGAAGGCCTTTTATACCTTTTTGATTGTACATAGAGATCAATGGGTAATACAAAAGTATGCAGCGTTAGCAGTCCAGACTCTTATCAAAACCAGGCTTTTCTCTCTGCATACCTAGTTGTATACACAAGTCTTAGGTAATTTACATCTTCTTCCAGCCAAAAGGGCCAATTAAACTTTTGCAGCCTTTTTGTGATAAGGGTTTGTCAACCAGAAGACTTATTTGTTTTGATCTTCCCAAGGTCTGGTGTCACTCTCAGAAAAGTACTAAATAAAGTTACATTCTTACATAGCAAAGATACAGCAACTTATAACAAGTAGAGGGAGTACAGTGATTTACAGCAAAAGAGAAGCAATTAACTCAACTGTCTAGTGTTGCTCACATCAAAACTACCATGTATCTTTTTCCACATCCTGCTTACATTGAGTAACATCCTTCCAGGTGCCTAAAAGATAAAGAATATGGAGGTATGGCAGCAATCCTTGAGTCAACAGTGAAAACCCTCTACCAATATAATTTTTAACTCTTTAGAAAAGGCTCTGTATCTTTAAGATGCTTTCAAGCTTTGTGCCTCTCGCAGTTGGGGGTGGGGGGGAGCTGTAAGCAATTCACAAGCTGTAAGCAGTCTGGGGAACCTGTTAGGCAAGCCAGAGAGCTATCAGAGGGGTTTTAACTGAAACATCCCTTTCAAATGCAGAAGACTAAAGCCCTGAGTTGACTTTTTCCAGAGAATATCAGAAGAGTGGAAAAGCAGGCAGATTCTTATTTTTTGAGGGGTGGATGCTCAGGAAATTCCAGGGGGAAAACCTGAGGTCTGATTAGCCTTGCCATCAGAGCTCTTGCCTCATGACCTTGTCACAGGTGGAATTCCTCATGCTGGCTCCCGGCACTATTCCTCTGTCAATATCACAGGTTTGATTTTATACCAAATAATAATTCTTGACAGCTGGTAGGTTGATTCCTTCCATTTTGTTTTTATTTCAAAATTATTTTTAGCCATTTTAATTCTTTTGTCTTTCAATATAAATTTTAGAATAATTTTGTCTGTGTGGACAGAAATATCTTACAGGGATTTTGATAAGGAATTGCTTTCACCTTGTATATTGGGAGAACTAACACGTTTGATATGCTTTCTGCAAATCATAATCACTGTATACTGCTGCTGCTGCTACTGCTAAGTCGCTTCAGTCGTGTCTGACTCTGTGCGACCCCATAGATGGAAGCCCACGAGGCTCCTCATCCCTGGGATTCTCCAGGTAAGAACATTGGAGTGGGTTGCCATTTCCTTCTCCAATGCATGAAAGTGAAAAGTGAAAGTGAAGTCGCTGAGTCGTGCCTGACTCTTAGCTACCCCATGGACTACAGCCCACCAGGCTCCTCCATCCATGGGATTTTCCAGGCAAGAGTACCGGAGTGGGGTGCCATTGCCTTCTCCAATCACTGTATAGCTCTCCTTTATTTAGATCCTCATTGAGTCATTGAGTCAACATTTTGTAGTTGTCAGCATACAAGTACTGCACTGGCTTTGCTAAATTTATGCCTATACATTTCATATTTTAAGCTATTTTACACTTTTATTATTTTTTTTTGAAATTTAATTTGTCTCATTTTTCATTGCTAATACGTGTGTATGTACAGTTAATTTTTATGTTGATATAATAAAGTGCAACTTCACTGGAATCACTTAATAATTCTAGGGGTTTTGAGCAGATTCCTTGGGATTTCTTATGCACACAGTCAACGGCAACTGCAAATAGTGGTAATTTTATTTATTCCTTTGTGATCTGTTGGTTTTTTGTTTTCATATGTTGCTTTCTCACACTGTCTGAATCTTGACGCACTGCACTGAATAAGAGTGAAGAGAGTAGACATCTTTACTTTATTCAGTCTTTTAGCATTAAGTATAATGATAGCAATAGACTATACATGTTGTTTAACAAATTGAGGAAATTTTCATTTATTCCTATTTTCTCAGAATTTTTATCATGAATGTTACCTTTTGCCAAACGCTTTTTCTGCATCAAATAATATATGTTTTTTATTCTTTACTATGTTAATGTTAATTAAGTTGAAATGTTTTATGCCTAGCATTCCTGGAATAAACTACACTTTATCACAGTGAGTAATTTTTAAAAACTGTTACATTTTTTGTTTGTAAGAATTTTTGACTCTATAGTCATGAATAATATTGCTTTTCTCTTATGGATTAATTGCACTTTTTTCCTCTCACAAATTTAAATAATTTTTCCTTAGTTTTAGTTTTTGGAATTTTATGATTTATTTTGGTTTGTAATTCTTTTTTAAATGTATTTTATTGAAATATGGTTGATTTAAAATGTGTTAATTTCTACTATACAGCAAAGTGACATATGTATGTGCATGTATATATATGTATATATATATATATAAACATTCTTTTTCATGTTCTTTTCCATTATGTTTTCTCACAAGATACTGAATATAGTTAGTTCCCTGTCCTGTACAGTAGGATCCTGTTGTTTATCTATACTATATATAATAGCTTGCATCTGTTAATCCCAAACTCTCAATCCATCCCTCCCTGACCTACCTGCCCCTTGACAACCATAAGTCTGTTCTGTGTCAGCAAATCTATTTCTGTCTCATAGGTAGGCTCATTTGTGTCATATTTTAGATGTGAATTTCTTTCATTTTGTTTGTGGTTAACCAGATTCATGAATCTGTAGTTTATGCCCTTTTTTTTCTCCAAATTTGAGAGGTTTCCATCCAGTATTTGTCTTGAGTATAGGCTCATTCTCTTCTGGAGGAGAATCTTTGTGCACTAGAGGACTCCACTCTTCTCATGAGTGTTTCTGCAGGGTTGGGCCAGATCACGTCAAGAAGAGAGGTGAGAATAAGGAGATAAAGTTATAAAGGATAAAGATACATCCTCTCCTGACAGCTGAATATTTTGTGCCTGCCTCACACTGGCAGCTTCACAGAACATAAATGAGTCAGATGCAGGACCTACAGTGACAAAGGCCATTTCTCACTTCTTCACAACATTGAAAGGTGAGCTGACACAGTATCATGACAATTTCTATATAGCTACGTGACCTGTTTCAGGTTGTATGTTGTTTGGTAGTAGAGATTCTCCATCAACATGCCTGGTTCACAGTCCTTTGGGAAGGTCTATTGATACCAAGGGTGCTAGAAACTAAACTGCAGATGGACAAAGTGCTCAAGGAATGCTCCTATTACCACTGTTTGTGTTCCTGAATCTCTGACTGAGAATAAATGCTGTTACATCTGGATTAGATGACCCAAAAATCACAAATCCAACAGGAGGCTTTTAATTACTTTATTCATTGATGTGTGTGTGATTCTCCACTGACTTGAAGTAGATGGGAAGAGTGAGAGAACAGCTATCATCTGAAAATTGAGTCAAAAATGTGGAGAAAGAATGCTATCATGAGAAGTTGTCCAGAATTGTCATTAACTGAGTGGGATTTCTAACTGTCTGTGCCAAGGAATTCTTGTCCCTTTGGGCCTTACTTCACTATTATACTTATCAGTATTTAGGGGAAAAAAAAAAAAAACCTTTAACATAGTCCATTTCTTTAGAAAATAACTCTATTCCTGGAGCTATTATTGATAGAGTTACTGCTGCACAGTAATGCCTATGGCCATACTCCAAATCGTACCCTGAGGTTAAGAAATGTCCTGATTGTTCATAAAGCAATATGGTATCTAAGACGCTAGTCTGTAACTTTATCAGTGTCCAACAAGGCCATGCCTTTGCTTTCTGACTATCCAGGTGTGTGCAGGCATACACAGATGCTTACACACACATGCCCACTTACACAGCTGGAATGACATTGCTCCCGGTTGGTCTCATTCTCATAAAGGGATACAAGCCTGGCGGCCACCCTATTGGCCTAAAATGCTCTGACAAGAGACTGGATGCTGAGTGAACTTCCCAATGAGCTGATGTGTGTTTTTCTTCACTGAATCTCCTGTCTTGTCTTTCACTCCTGCCCCCTAAGGCTGAAAAAATTTACTGTGACTCTGAGCAAGACAGGAGAAGCTGATACTGCTTCCCATTCCCATAGGATTTCATCTTAGTTATACCATCTGAAAGCCAGTATTTCCAACGTTTTTGATAACGGTTTTCCTTCTGTAAAACCCCAGGCATGACGTGTTGGCTGTCTTATTTGTCAGGGTGCATGCAGGCGGTCTTTTCTGCTGCCATGAAGGAAAGAGCTGGTCACTGATGATCTCTGGTCTGGTATTCCCACAGATAGCAGTAAGATCTCACCTGTCTGGCCCTTCAGAAAACCCTCAGCAGAGGGAAGCTCAAGACCAGTTCTTGAAGGATGAGTTGGAAATAGTAGGAGTGGAGGATGGAGTCTATATAGGTGGTGATCTGCTCCCACGTGTGGTCTCCCCACTGCAAGTGTGTCTGGGATCATCCACCTGACCAAGACATCCAAAGGTGAACCCTTGAGCACTGACGTTAACTCCTAAAGAGAAAATATTTTTCCTGAGAGCATGAGAAAGCTATTTCCTCCAGGGTGAAGTATATAAGTCAAGAGAGTCCACCAGGTGAAGAGGAATAGTGTGAGATAAGTGCTCCCATAACCGGTTGTTAAGTTTATTTCTAAAATAAGAATAAAGAATCTGAAAGAGGCTTGAGCATTTCTTCATAGCAAATAGCAGGTGTTTTTGACAACTTAGATGCCTGGTCTTGACTCTTCCATTTTTTCTCAGTTTCTTCCTGAAGAAATAAATGAGGTCTCATTGCACTGTGGGTGCTTCACTTGTTCTTACATGTTTGGGAGTTTGTGACAATTCCCATTTTATTCTCTACAATCTCTAGTAAGAAGTCGGTCAGCTCATATTCTGGTAGCATTTGATGTTTTATATTCTACACGTCATCCTCATTCAATTCAGTCTTGATGAATTGAACTTTCAACCATCACAAATAACAGGTAAGAATACTTCTATTTATACAGAATAAGCCATTTATTGGTGAACTGATTATTTATTAAGAAAAAATGAGTATATCATTATACAGTTTATAGTCAGATATAATTAATTGATTTTATAGTTTTTAATCTTGTTCCAGAACTCTAATAGGATTGACTGACTCATCAATTGCAAACATTTTTGTGGTTCAGCTTCTCCCTTTGCTTAGACCTGCTTTCCTCATGACTTTACTGTTGTATCTCCCCAAAACTCTCCCCAGTGAACCTTCTGCAGCCTGAGCTTATTTCCAGGGTACACAATCTAAGACACACACAAAGCATGCAGAGCACAAATATTGAGAGTCCAATGTCACTGGTTGGATATCATAACTGCCCTGAACTGTACTCAGGTGTTTTGCAATACAAGACAAATAAAACTAAATGTACTTAAGCTTCTACCATTTGAACTCCTATTTCTTTTAGCAGAATCCAGTTCTAACTGGCAACTGTAGTCTCACATGCTTGGAAAGTGCTCAAGGTCTTGTCAAACTTGAGAGTGTTATGAATATTATGTTTTTCCTTATGTTATGAGGTTATGTAAATACAAACAGGGTGAAAATGATCCTCAGCTTTCCCTCCTCTCATTCTCCCAAAACCACTCTTATTCTATGCTTCAGCAATAGAATCTTTAGAAGTATCTTTAGAACTCAGATTCTGCTTTATTCCTCTTTACCACATGCTATTATTTCCATCTGAGAATATTTCCCTGAATCTTCCCCTGAAAGGGCTTCCCTAGTGGGTCAGACAGTGAAGAATTCTCCTGCAATCCAAGAGACCTTTGATCCTTGGGTCCAGAAGATCACTTAGAGAAGGGAATGGCAACCCACTCCAGTATTCTTGCCTGGGGAATTCCATGGACAGAGGACCCTGGTGGGCTACGGTCCATGGCATTGTCATTCTTTACAACCCAGAGCTGGCTCATTTGCATCATTCCCTGGATGTCCTACACTTCTACTATCTTCCTGTGGTGGACATAGCTCCTTGCCTGCACAATACCTATTATGCCTTCTATCTTGATGATGTTTTGAACTATGTTCTCTTAGCTAAATTGAAGCTCACTCCCCCAAATTTCTTTCTGTATGTTTTTGGATAAGGGTTAACCAGAAAATAACTTGTGTAAGATTTAAAAGGCAGAGGTGAAACAGCAGGCATTGTTTAGGCTCTGAAGTTTGCATAGAACACTGGTGCTGTTGTTCTCATATGTGTTGTCTCTGCATTTTTGGCCCACCTTGCTAGTTCATGGCCCCTGCAGATCCACCAGATTGCCTCCTCTGGCTTCTCTGTGTTTTGGGAAAGGTGTATGCATCACTCCTTGGCAAAGAGCACTGACTTTTCCCATAGGCCACCTATGTCATTAAGATTAGAGGCAGTGAAAGACATATGTAGATTCCACTTTATTCTCATAGCTTGCAGGCTGTTCTCATGCTTAAATCACAGGCTTTGCTTTGTCATTGCAATGACCCATCTCACATCCACCTTTCTTATCTGATTGCCAGGCTGGGTTTAAGCTCAGAACCAAAACTGGACATACAGGCAAAAGTCTACATACTTTACTGTCTGCAACTTCAAATGATCTAATGCTGCCAATAAATTTCTTATTCTGTACAACACAGTGATTCTGTTTCTGTTATTGAATTATGACAGATACCGTTAAGAACAAATTCCTGATTTATTCAGTGTTAATATGATCAGTTACAAAGCTAAATTACCCATACATTACAGTTCAGTTCAGTTCAGTCGCTCAGTCATGTCTGACTCTTTGAAACCCCATGAATTGCAGCATGCCAGGCCTCCCTGTCCATCAACAGCTCCCAGAGTTCACCCAAACTCACTTCCATCGAGTCAGTGATGCCATCCAGCCATCTTATCCTCTGTCATCCCCTTCTCCTCCTGCCCCCGATCCCTCCCAGCATCAAGCTCTTTTCCAATGAGTCAACTCTTTGCATGAGGTGGCCAAAGTATTGGAGTTTCAGCTTTAGCATCATTCCTTCCAAAAAACACACAGAACTGATCTCATTTAGAATGGAAAGTTTGTATCTCCTTGAACTCCAAGGGACTCTTATGAGTCTTCTCTAACACCACAGTTCAAAAGCATCAATTCTTTGGTGCTCAGCTTTCTTCACAGTCCAACTCTCACGTCCATACATGACCACTGGAAAAACTATAGCCTTGACTAGACGGACATTTGTTGGCAAAGTAATGTCTCTGCTTTTGAATATGCTATCTAGGTTGGTCATAACTTTCCTTCCAAGGAGTAAGTGTCTTTTAATTTTATGGCTGCAATCACTATCTACAGTGATTTGGGAGCCCCACAAAATAAAGTCTGACACTGTTTTCACTGTTTCTCCATCTATTTAAGACTGGCTAATGATTTGTGAATGCATACCATTGGATGAAGCTTCTGGGAAACTGAGGGTGAGTGTTCTTTTTGTTCCTTGACCTTCCTCTACTTCCTTTTTGGAACTCAGATATAAAGTTGGAGCTCCAGCAGCCATATTGAAACCTTGAGAAAGGAAGATAGAAACCGACATAGTGAAGCAGAAGAAAGGAGCCTGGGTGTCTTGTGTCTTCCTTCAGCTTATAACACAGCCCTGGAGAGTCAACTCTAGGTTTCTTTATGTAAAGGAAGAAATATACAATTTAATGAAACAACAATAATAAAAACAACAAAAACACTGAGTCGTGAGTCGATAGTCACTATAAGGCTGCCAGTGGACAATCCACAAACCAGAGAACAATTATACCAAAGAAGCTCTCAAACTGTTGTGAAAGTTCTAGGCCCTGCAACAGGCTTCACAAGCTGGGGATCTGACAAAAGGACTGAGGATCCTCAAGGAATCTGATTGAAAGTTCAGATGACTTTTTTACAGAATTCCCACAGGACTGGGGAAATAGAAACTCTTGGAGGGCAAAAAAAAAAAAAGAAAGAAAGAAAGAAAGAAAAAAAGTGTTTGCACCAGAACCGAGGAGAAAGGAGCAGGGACCCCACAAGAGACAGAGCCAGACTCCTCTGTGAGTGTTTGGGAGACTCCAGCAGAGGCGTGTGTTGACAGTGGCCTGCCTCTGATCAAGGGAAACTGACAGTAGCAGTCCTGGGAGGTGCGGCATGCTGGTATAAGTTCTTTTGGAGGAGGTTGTCATTTGCCCTATCATAGTTTGGCCCCAGGCCAAACTACAGGGAGGGAACACAGCCCTACCCATCAGCAGAAAATTGTAAAAGATTTACTGAGCATGGTCCACCCCACCAGAGCAAGACCCAGTTTTCCCCACAGCCAGTTCTTCCTACCAGGAAGCTTGCACAAGCCTTTTATCCTCATCCAACAGAGGGCAGACAAAGATGAAAGCCACAATCACATAAAACCAACCAAAATGATTACATGGATTGCAGTCTTGTGTAACTTAATGAAACTATGAACCATGCTGTGTAGGGCCACTCAAGATAGATGGGTTATGGTGGAGAGTTCTGACAAAACATGGTCCACTGGAGAAGGGAATGGAAAACCATTTCAGCATTCATTCCTTCAGAATCTCAACAGCAGTTAAAAAAAAAAAAAAGTGGCAGGGGAGATATGACACTGAAAGATGAACCCCTCAGGTTGGTAGGTGTCCAATATGACTTTGCAAGAGAGTGGAGATATACCTCCACAAAGAATGAAGAGGCTGAGCCAAAGTGGAAGCAATGTGCAGTTGTGGATGCATCTGGTGGTGAAACTTAAGTTCAATACTGTAAAATACAATATTGCATAGGAGCCTGAAATGTTAGATTCGTGAATAAAGGTAAATTTGAAGTGGTCAAACAGGAGATGAAAAATCGACGTTTTAGAAATTAATAAATGAAAATCAATGGGAATGGGTGAATTTAATTCTGATGACCATTATATCTACTACTGTGGGCAAGAATCCCTAAGAAAAATAGTCAAAAAAAAAAAAAAAAAAGAGTCCAAAATGCAATACTTGGGTGCAATCTCAAAAATGACAAAATGATCTAAGTTGAAAAAAATTACAATAAACATAGAGGAAATATTTAGCATCATTGTATTATAATGGGGGGCTTAAAGGGACAAAAATTTCTATACTCCATTTAAACTGGCAACATGTCAACAAAAATAGACTTGTCAGAGTCTATTAGAGTTCATTTCCAAGGAAAACTACTCAACATCACAGTAATCCAAGTCTATGTCCCAACCACTAACGCTGAAGAAGCTGAATGGTTCTATGAAGACCAATAAGATCTTCTAGAATTAACACCAAATAAAAGATGTCCTTTACTTCATAGGGGACTAGAATGCAAAAGTAGGAAGTCAAGAGATACCTAGAGTAACAGGCAAGTTCGACCTTGGAGTATAAAATGAAGCAGGTCAAAGGCTAACATAGTTTTGCCAAGAGAATGCATTGGTTATAGCAAATACCCTCTTCCAACAATACAAGATATGACTCTACATATAGACATGACCAGATGGTCAATACCAAAATCAGACTGATTATATTCTTTGCAACCAAAGATGCAGAAGCTCTATACAGTCAGCAAAAACAAAACTGGAACTGACTGTGGCCCAGATCATCAACCCCTCACTGCAAAATTCAGACTTAAATTGAAGAAAGTAGGGAAAAAACGTAGGCCATTCAGGTATGATCCCTTAAGATTATACAGAAATGACAGATAGAGTCAAGGGATAAGATCTGCTAGACAAAGTGCCTGAAGAACCATGGACAAAGGTTCATAACATTGTACATCAAGTTGTGATCAAAACCATCCAAAAGAAAAAGAAATGTAAAAAGGCAAAATGGTTGTCAGAGGCGGCCTTACAATTAGGAGAGAAAGAAGAGAAGTGACAGGCAAAGGAGAAAAGGAAAGACATAGCCATCTGAATGTAGAGTTTCAAAGGATAGCAAGAGGAGACAAGAAAGTCTTCTTAAGTGAACAATGCAAAGAAATAGAAGAAAACAATAGAATGGAACAAGCTAGAAACCTCAAGATAATTAGAGATATCAAGGGGATATTTCATGCAAAGATGGGTTCAATAAAGGGCAGAAATGGTATGGAACTAACAGAGACAGAAGATATTAAGAAGAGGTGACAAGACTACACAGAAAATTGTACAAAGAAGATCTTAATCACCAAAGAAGGCTAAGCATCAAAGAATTGATGCCTTTGAACTGTGGTGTTGGAGAAGTCTCTTGAAAGTCCTATGGACTGCTAGACCAAACCAGTTGATCATAAAGGAAATCAGTCCTGAATATTCATTGGAAGAACTAATGCTGGCTACCTGATGTGAAGAACTGACTCATTGGAAAAGACCCTGATGCTGGAAAAGATTGAAGGCAAGAGAAGGGGATGACAGAGGATAAGATGGTTGGATGGCATCACCAACTCAATGGCCATGAGTTTGAGCAAACTTCTGGAGGTGGTAAAGCACAGGAAAGCCTGGAGTGCTGAATTCCATGGGGTCACAGAGAGTTGGATATGACTTTGTAACTGAACAAAGACCTGGATAATCATAATGGTGTGCTCACTCACTCAGAGCTAGACATCCTGGAGTATGAAGTCAAGTGAACATTGGGAAGCATTACTAGTAGCAAATCTAGTGGAGGTAATAAAATTCCAGGTAAGCTATTTCAAATCCTAAAAGATGATGCTGTTAAACTGTTGCACTCAATATGCCGACAAATGTGGAAAACTCAGCAGTGACTACAAGACTAGAAAAGGTCAGTTTTCATTTCAATTCCAAGGAATGACAATGCCAAAGAATGTTCAAACTACCCCACAATTGCATTCATTTCACAGGCTAGCAAGGAACTGCTCAAAATCCTTCACGTTAGCCTTCAGTAATATGTGAACCAAGAACTTTCAGATATATAACCTGGATTTAGAAAAGGCAGAGGAACCAGAGATAGATTGCAAATATCCATTGAATCACAGATAAAGCAGAGCAATTCCAGAAAAACAGCTACTTCTGCTTTATTGACTATACTAATGCATTTGACTATGTGGATCACAAGAAATTGTGGAAAGTTCTTAAAGAGATAGGGATACCAGAACAATTTACCTGCCTCCTAGAAGCCTGCATGAGGTCAAGAAGCAACAGCTAGAACCAGGCATTTAACCATGGACTGGTTCCAAACTGGGAAAGGAGTATGTCAAGGCTGTATATTGTCACCTTGCTTATTAAACTTATATGCAGAGCACATCATGCAAAATGCTAGGCTGAATGAAGCTCAAGCTGGCAGCAAAGTTGCAAGGAGAAATATCAATAATCTCAAACATGAAGATAACACCACTCTAATGGCAGAACTGACTCATTGGAAAAGACACTGAAGCTGGGAAAGATTGAAGGTAGGAAGAGAAGGGGATGACAGAGAATAAGATGGTTAGATGGCATCACTGACTTGATGGATATGAATTTGAGCAAGCCCTGGGAGTAGATGATGGACAGGGAAGCCTGGCATGCTGCAGTTCATGGCGTTGCAAAAAGTCAGACACGATTGAACTGAATTGAATGACAGAAAGCAAACAGGGACTAAAGAGCCTATTGATAAGGTGAAAGATCAGAGTGAAAATTCTGGCTTAAAACTCAATATTCAGAAAACTAAGATCAAAGCATCTGGTCCCATCATATCATGGCAAATAGATGTGGAAAAAATAGAAACAGTGATAGACTTTATTTTCTTGAGCTCCAGAATCACTATGAACAGTGACTACAGCAATGAAATTAAAACACAGTTGCTCCTTGGAAGAAAAGCTATGACAAAACTAGACAGTGTATTAAAAACAAAGACATCACTTTTCCAACAAAGGTGAACATAGTCAAAGCTATGGTTTTTCCAGCAGTCATTTATGGATTTGAGAGTTGGACCATAAAGAAGGCTGAGCATCAAAGAACTGATGTTTTCAAATTGTGGCACTGAGGAACATTCTTGAGAGTTCCTTGGACAGCAAGGAAATTAAACCAGTCAATCCTAAAGGAAAGCAAACTGAATATTCATTGGAAGGACTGATATTGAAGGGAATGCCCAAACTTTGGATACTTTGGCTACCTGATAGGAAGAGCCAACTCACTGGAAAAACCGTGATGCTGAGAAAGAGTGAGGGCAGCAGAAAAAAGGAATGACAGAGGAAAAGATGGTTGCATGGGATCACCGACTCAAAGGACATAAGTTTGAGCAAACCCAGGGAGATGATGAAGGACAGGGAAGCCTGGCATGCTGTGGTCCATGGGGTTGCAAAGAGTCGGACATGACTCAGTGACTGAACATCAACACGTAGTAGGCATGCAGAAATATCTCTTAACTATGACTGAGCTAAATATTGACAAAGTTATTAATTCCCCTTGAAGAAACTGAAGTCCATTGAAAGAGGAAACCATTTGGAAATATCATATTGATGCAGACTATCATGAATTGTTTTCTTCCCCATTCATTTTTCCTGTGTCTATCTTTCCTAAAAGAAGTCTAAAGTAGCTACATTTCAGGTTTATTACATGAGCTCACCTTACTCTTTTTTTTTTTAATTTTACTTTATTTTACTTTACAATACTGTATTGGTTTTTCCATACATCAACATTAATCTCCCATGGGTGTACGTGAGTTCCAAATCCTGAACCCCCCTCCCACCTCCCTCCCTATACCATCTCTCTCTTTACATGAGTTCATCTTCCTCTTCATCTGTACTCTTTCTTCAGTGATGTTTCTGGGGTTTTTCAAAACGTTACAGCCAAAGGTCATGTTCCACTAAGTTGGGCCCCAGTGTCTCGGGAAAAAAAACAAGATCTGGGTACAAGATAATTCTACACCTTAGCCACTATCAAGATAAAATAAGGGAAGGGAAACAAGGCAAATTTCATCTACTGGCCAAAAGACCAACAAATGGAAAACCCAGTGGGGATGGGAGGTAAAACTGTTACCAAATCCAAGATCACGCTGCTTTCCACAAAAGGACAATAAATTGAGAGGCAAGTTCTTCAGGCCAAGAATGTGACTTCATTTGGAAAACCAGCAGTGAAGCTGGTGAACTCATGTCACAAAGAACCACCTTGTCCAGGTTTAGATGCTAGTTTCTATTATATAACAGAGGAAAACATATAAAGGTAAAGTAAAAAAGGTGATAAATTGTTGCAAATATTTCCTGTTTCCAGCCTTACTCAGAGAGGATGTATTAAATTTTCTTTTCTGCAACCATTCACAGGTGGGCCTAGTCAGAATGTTTCCTGTGAGCTAAACAAAGGCATTTAGCTTAATACTCAGGCACCCTTAACAGGAGGGAGGGTTCCTAAAGATGGGCCATTATATATACTTCAATCTATAAGCAACAAACCTCTAGTAATTAACTTGCAGCAAAAGCAATAGAAAGCAGAGGTAAAGGTAAAAGAAATGGATTCAATATATTTTGTTCTTCTCTATTATAAAACCTTCTGTCAGAGGCAGTGGCAGCTTATCTGTACACAAGAGCCTTTCCAGTGGAACCCAGTGCAATTCTCCCTCTGCCTCCCACCCACTTGCTGAAACTAGCTTGATTTTCTCAGAATGGAAAAGTCAGCAGAACACTGGAGGGTTTCTGAGCCTGCACACTAAAGCAAGGTGACTCGCGCTGAAACAGCAGATTTAAACAGGATCAAGAATCCAGTAATATAATATCTAAAATATCCAGAACACAGTAAAAAGTCATTGATCACACAAGAACCAGGGAAATAGTGACTTAAATGAAAAAGGCAGTTAAGAGATATCACATTAAGATGAATTTGAGAAGCTGGATATGTTTGCCAAAGATATTTGAGCAGCCATCATAGAAGTGGTTAAACAAAGTAGAAAAGAACTCTCTTGGAACAATTGGGGAAAAAAAAAAAAAAGGAAGAGTTCAGCAAAGAAACAGAATTTAAGGAAAAAAGAGTCAAATAGACATTATAGAACGGGCAAAGTAAATTAAAATCTTTCTGGAAAGAATTCACCATTACTGATGCCATCAAGAATATTTGTGATTCATAGGAAAAGGCCAAAATAAAACATTAATAGGAGTTTGAAAGGAGTTAATTTCAACCCTCGTGGATGTCTTATGTGGAGTTGCTTCTTATGGGTTTCAAAAAAGTGGTTTCTTCAGCTGGGTTCTACTCTTGGTGAAGATTCTGTGAAGATTGTTGAAATAACAACAAAAGTTTTAGACTATGATATAGATTTATTTGATAAAGCAGAGGCAGGGTTTGAGAGGATTGACTACAATTTTGAAAAAAGTTCTACTGTAGGTAGAATATTATCTATCACTATAGCATGTTACAGAGAGATTGTGAAAAGAAGAGTCACTTGATGCAGCAAACTTTGTTGTTGTCTTACTTTAAGAAATTGTTTCAGCCACCTCCACCTTCAGCACCTACCAACATGGAGGCAAGCCCCTCCACTAGCAAAAAAAGAAAAAGAAAAACACTTTTTGAAGACTCAGAGGGTAGTACTTTTTTTTTTTTTCTTTTAGCAATAAAGTATTATTAATTAGGGTAAAAAAAAAATCCAATGTGAAGATCTTGCTGGAATGGCTCAATAGTAGCATGTACATGACAGCAAGTACATATATAGCTTGAAACAGAATGTATTCAATCTGAACAAGAGAGCAAATTGACTAAAATGGACAATGACAATGAAAACAGAGCCTTAGTGACCTGAAAAATAATAAAGATCTAAGATCTATATTACAAATCTGTGTCATAAACCTAGAAAGAGTAGAGATGGTACACACAAAAATAAACTCAAACGGATTAAATATATAAATGTAAGACCAGATACTATAAAATTCCTAGACTAAAATGTAGGTATGACACTCTTTGACATAAATCACAACAGCATCTTTTTAGGATTGGTCTCCTAGAGTAATAGAGATAAAAACAAGAATAAACAAATGGGACCTAATTAAATGTAAAAAGTATTTGCATAACAAAGGAAACCATAAACACAACTAAAACACAATTGGGAGGAAATATTTGCAAATGATCTGACTGACAAGGGATTAATCTCCAAAATATACAAATAGCTCATATACCTCAATATATTAAAAAACAACAACAACAACAACAAACAATTAAAAAAGAATAGAAGATCTAAATAGACATTTCTCCAAAAAAGATATACAGATGGCTAAAGTGCACCTGAAAACATGCTCAACATCGCTAATTATTAGAGAAATGCAAATCAAAACTACAATGAGATATCATCTCACACTGATCAGATGGCCATCATCAAAATATCTACAAATAATAAATATTGGAGAGGATGTGGAGAAGAAGGAATCCTCCTGCACTGTTAGCGGGAATGTAAATTGGTACAGTCACTATGCAGAACAGCATGAATGTCTCTTAAAAAAATAAAAATAGAGCTACCATATGGTACTTAAATCTCACTCCTGGGCATATATCCAGAAAAAAACAAAATTCAAAAAGATACATGCACCCTAATGTTCATTGTGGCACTGTTTACAATAACCAAGACATGGAGGTACTCTAAATGTTCTAAAGCAGATGAAAGGATAAAGAAGATGTAGCATGTTTATGTGGGCTTCCCTGGTAGGTCAGCTGGTAAAGAATCTGCGTGCAGTGCAGGAGACCCCAGTTCAATTTCTGGGCCGGGAAGAACCCCTGAAGAAGCTATAGGCTACCCACTATAGTAAACTTGGGCTTCCCTGGTGTATCAGACAGTAAGGAATTCACCTGTAATGCGGAAGACTTGGGTTTGATCCCTGGGTTGGGAAGATCCCCTGGAGGAGGGCATGGCAACCCACTCCAGTATTGTTACCTGGAGAATCCCCATGGACAGAGGAGCCTGGCAGGCTATAGTCCATGGGGTCACAAAGAGTCAGACATGACTGAGCAAATAAGCACAGCATAGTAACAACATGTTTATACAATTGAATATTTCTCATCCATAAAACGGAGAAGGCAATGGCAACCCACTCCAGTATTCCTGCCTGGAGAATCCCAGGGACAGAGGAGCCTAGTGGGATGCCGTCTATGGGGTTGCACAGAGTCTGACACTAGTGAAGCGACTTAGCACCAGCAGCAGCAGTAGCAGCAGCATCCATAAAAAAGAATGAAACAGTGCCATTTGGAATAACAAGTGGATCTAGATATTATCACATTAAAAAACAAGACTTTGAAAGACAAATGTTGTATCACTTATACGTAGAATCTAAAAAACAAAGAATGGCACAAATGAACTTATATACAACACAAAAATAAACCCACAGATATAGAAAACAAACTTACAATTACCAAAGGGGAAAGGGAGAAGGAGGGATAATTAGGAGTTTGGGATAAACATATACAAACTATACTTAACTGGAATGGGTGAATTTAACTCACATGACCATAATATCTACTACTGTGGGCAGGAATCCCATAGAAAAAATGGAGTAGCCATTATGGCAACAAAATAATCCAAAAGGCAGTACTTGGATGCAATCTCAAAAACAACAGAATAATCTCTGTTCATTTCCAAGAAAACCATTCATTATCACAGTACTCCAAATCTATGTCCCAACCAGTAACACTGAAGAAGCTGAATTGAAAGGTTCTATGAAGACCTCCAAGACCTTTTAGAACTAACTCCCCAAAAAGATGTCCTTTTCATTATAGGGGCCTGGAATGCAAAAGTAGCAAGTTAAGAAACAACTGGAGTAACAGGCAGATTTGACGATGGGATGCAGCAGGGAAAAGGCTAATAGAGTTTTGCCAAGAGAACACACTGGTCATAGCAAACACCCTCTTCTAACAAAACAAGAGAAGACTTTACACATTGACATCACCAGATGGTCAACACCAAAATCAGATTGATTATATTCTTTGCAGACAAAGATGGAGAAGCTCTATACAGTCAGCAAAAACAAGACCAGGAGCTGACTGTGGCTCAGATCATGAACTCCTTATTGCCAAATTCAGACTTAAAATGAAGAAAGTTGGGAAAACCACCAGACCATTCAGGTATGACCTTAATCAAATTCCTTATGATTATACAGTGAAAGTGAGAAGTAGATTTAAAAGACTAGATCTGATAGATAGAGTGCCTGATGAACTATGGATGGAGGTTTGTGACATTGTACAGGAGACAGGGATCAAGACCATCCCCATGGAAAAGAAATGCAAAAAAGCAAAATGGCGGTCTGGTCAGCCTTACAAATATCTGTGAAAAGAAGAGAAGCAAAAAGCAAAGGAGAAAAGGAAAGATATAAGCATCTGAATGCAGAGTTCCAAAGAATAGCAAGGAGAGATAAGAAAGCCTTCCTCAGTGATCAATGCAAAGAAATAGAGGAAAATGACAAAATGGGAAAGACTAGAGATCTCTTCATGAAAATTAGAGATACCAAAGGAACATTTCATGCAAAGATGGGCTCGATAAAGGACAGAAATTGTATGGACCTAACAGAAGCAGAAGATATTAAGAGGAAGTATCCAGAATACACATAAGAACTGTAAAAAAAAAAGATTTTCATGACCCAGATAATCACGATGGTGTAATCACTCACTTACAGCCAGACATCCTGGAATGTGAAGTTAAGTGGGCCTTAGAAAGCATCACTATGAACAAAGCTAGTGGAGATGATGGAATTCCAGTTGAACTATTTCAAATCCTGGAAGATGATGCTGTGAAAAAGCTGCACTCAATATGTCAGCAAATTTGGAAAACTCAGCAGTGGCCACAGGACTGGAAAAGGTCAGTTTTCATTCCAATCCCAAAGAAAGACAATGCCAAAGAATGCTCAAACTGCCGCATAATTGCACTCATTTCACATGCTAGTAAAGTAATGCTCAAAATTCTCCAAGCCAGGCTTCAACAATACGTGAACCGTGAACTTCCAGATGTTCAAGCTGGTTTTAGAAAGGGCAGAGGAACCAGAGATCAAATTGCCAACATCCCCTGGATCACGGAAAAAGCAAGAGAGTTCCAGAAAAACATCTATTTCTGCTTTATTGACTATGCCAAAGCCTTTGACTGTGTGGATCACAATAAACTGTGGAAAATTCTTCAAGAGATGGGAATACCAGACCACCTGACCTGCTGCTTGAGAAATCTGTACGTAGGTCAGGAAGCAACAGTTAGAACTGGACATGGAACAACAGACTGGTTCCAAATAAGAAAAGGAGTATGTCAAGACTATATATTGTCACCATGAGAAACGCTGGGCTGGAAGAAGCACGAGCTGGAATCAAGATTGCTGGGAGAAATATCAATAACCTCAGATATGCAGATGACACCACCCTTATAGCAGAAAGTGAAGAGGAACTATAAAACCTCTTGATGAAAGTGAAAGAGGAGAGTGAAAAAGTTGCCTTAAAGCTCAACATTCAGAAAATGAAGATCATGGCATCTGGTCCCATCACTTCATGGCAAATAGATGAGGAAACAGTGGAAACAGTGTCAGAGTTTATTTTTGGGGGCTCCAAAATCACCACAGATGGTGATTACAGCCATAAAATTTAAAGATGCTTACTCCTTGGAAGGAAAGTTATGACCAACCTAGATAGCATATTGAAAAGCACAGGCATTATTTTGCCAACAAAGGTCCATCTAGTCAAGGCTATAATTTTTCCAGTAGTCATGTATGGATGTGAGAGTTGGGCTGTGAAGAAGGCTAAGCGCCGAAAAATTGATGCTTTTGAAATGCGGTGTTGGAGAAGACTCTTGAGAGTCCCTTTGACTGCATCAAGATCCAACTAGTCTATTCTAAAGGAGATATGCCCTGGGTGTTCTTTGGAAAGACTGATGCTAAAGCTGAAACTCCAATACTTTGGCCACCTCATGAGAAGAGTTGACTCATTGGAAAGGACTCTGATGCTGGGAGGGATTGGGGATGGGAGGAGAAGGGGACGACAGAGGATGAGATGGCTGGATGGCATCACCGACTCGATGGACGTGAGTTTGGGTGAACTTCTGGAGTTGGCGATGCACAGGGAGGCCTAGTGTGCTGCAATCCTTGTGGTCGAAAGATTCGGACACGATTGAGCGACTGAACTGGATGAACTGAACTGAGCTGAAATAATACAGGTACTTTAGACCAGAGTCGTTTACTATAATTGTATGTGAGAGTAAATTGTTTGTCTGGAGTGAATCATCCTTCCAGAGGTAAGCATGTAAGTTTAAAAACTGCATATTGATTCTCTAACAGGCAGTCTTCTATGGAACAAAATCATTTTGCTTGCTCATAAAGTATAATAATCACTTCAATATTATATTAAAATTGATTATGTACTTGAAGGTTATGTAAAACTGAAATAAACTTAGACCATAAATTAATAAAAATATTTTAATGATCTTTTAAAGACTCAAGTAAAGAAGAATAAAAACATGCTATCAAATACTTAGGTGATAGCAAAAGTAAAAAGAGTGTATTATATATAAAAATCTTGGTATGAAATCAAAGCTATACTTAACAAAATGTTCAAGTCCAGGTATACTATTACTATTAAATAAGGTAGAATAAATATAACTAAAGTAATTTTTCATGCAAAAAAATTAAATATATAAGAAAATCTAATAATAGCTCATAAAGCATATGAAAAATATTATGCCACTTCCTTCTGTTCTCTATACTATTCAGCAAGAAATCTGATGTTATTCAAATTGGTGTTTCTCTATAGTAAATATCATTCTCTCTGGTAGGCTTTAGGATAATTTCTTTAGTTTTTTAGAAGTTTAAATATAGTTTGCCTTGGTATGAAGTTCTCTAGTGGTGGTAGTTTAGTCATTAAGTCACGTTGGATTCTTGTGACCCTATGGACTATTGGGCCCACAAGAATCCACTGTCCATGGGAATTCCCAGTCAAGGATAGTGGAATGGGTTACCACTTCCTTCTCTAGGGAACCTTCCTGACCCAGGGTTTACCCTGCTTGGGATGTGAGAAAGTTTCTGATCCTCTGGGTTTGTCTTATTCTAAATTCAAGATATTTTAAGGCATAGTTTCTCCAAATATATTTTTAACCCATTATTCTCTCTCCACTCCCTTTTTCTCTTTTTTATTGAAGTATAGTTGGTATACAATGTTGTGTTTAGTTTCGGGTGTACAGTAAACAGTAAAGTTTCGAATGTTCAGATTCTTTTCCATATAAGTAATGACAAGATGGTAAGTATCAGTTCGGCTCAGTAGTTGAGTCATGTCCGACTCTTTCTGACACCATGAATTCCAGAACAAGAGGCCTCCCTGTCCATCACCAACTCCCGGAGTTCACCCAAACTCACGTGCATTGAGTCAGTGATACCATCCAGCCATCTCATCCTCTGTCGTCCCCTTCTCCTCCTGCTCCCAATTCCTCCCAGCATCAGGGTATTTTCTAATGAGTCAACTCTTCACATGACGTGGCCAAAGTATTGGAGTTTCAGCTTTAGCATAAGTCCTTCCAAAGAACACCCAGGACTGATCTCCTTCAGAATGGACTGGTTGGATCTCCATGCAGTCCAAGGGACTCTCGAGAGTTTTATCCAACACCGCAGTTCAAAAGCATCAATTCTTCAGCACTCAGCCTTCTTCACAGTCTAACTTTCACATCCATACATGACCACTGGAAAAACCATAGCCTTGACAAGATGGACCTTTGTTGGCAAAGTAATGTCTCTGCTTTTCAATATGCTATCTAGGTTGGTCATAATTTTCCTCCCAAAGAGTAAGCATCTTTTAATTTCATGGCTGCAATCATCATCTGCAGTGATTTTAGAGCCCCCCAAAATAAAGCCTGACACTGTTTCCATTGTTTCCCCATCTATTTGCCATGAAGAGATGGAACCAGATCCCATGATCTTCGTTTTCTGAATGTTGAGCTTTAAGCCAACTTTTTCACTCTCCTCTTTCACTTTCATCAAGAGGCTTTTTAGTTCCTGTTCACTTTCTGCCATAAGGGTGGTGCCATCTGCATATCGGAGGTTATTGATATTTCTCCCGGCAATCTTGATTCCAGCTTGTGTTTCTTCCAGTCCAGCGTTTCTCATGATGTACTCTGCATAAAAGTTAAATAAGCAGGGTGATGATATACAGCCTTGATGTACTCCTTTTCCTCTTTGGAACCAGTATGTTGTTCCATGTCCAGTTCTAACTGTTGCTTCCTGGCCTGCATACAGATTTCTCAAGAGGCAGGTCAGGTGGTCTGGTATTCCGATCTCTTTCAGAATTTTCGACACTTTATTGTGATCCACACAGTCAAAGGCTTTGGCATAGTCAATAAAGCAGAAATAGATGTTTTTCTTGGACTCTCTTGCTTTTCCGTGATCCAGGGGATGTTGGCAATTTGATTTCTGGTTCCTCTGCCTTTTCTAAAACCAACTTGAACATCTGGAAGTTTACATTTCATGTATTGCTGAAGCCTGGCTTGGAGAATTTTGAGCATTACTTTACTAGCATGTGAGATGAGTGCAATTGTGTGGCAGTTTGAGCATTCGTTGGCATTGCCTTTCTTTGGGATTGGAATGAAAACTGACCTTTTCCAGTCCTGTGGCCACTGCTGAGTTTTCCAAATTTGCTGACATGTTGAGTGCAGCTCTTTCACAGCATCATCTTTCAGGATTTTGAAATAGCTCAACTGGAATTCCATCACCTCCATTAGTTTCATTCATAATGATGCTTTCTAAAGCCCACTTGACTTCATATTCCAGATCTGGCTCTAGGTGAGTGATCACACCATCGTGATTTTCTGTATCATGAAGATCTTTTTTGTGCAGTTCTTCTGTGTATTCTGGACAATTCTTAATATCTTCTGCTTCTGTTAGGTCCATACAATTTCTGTCCTTTATTGTGCCCATCTTTGCACGAAATGCTCCCTTTGTATCTCTAATTTTCTTGAAGAGATCTCTAGTCTTTCCCATTCTATTCCTTTCCTCTATTTCTTTGCATTGATCACTGAGGAAGGCTTTCTTATCTCTCCTTGCTATTCTTTGGAACTCTGCATTCAGATGCTTATATCTTTCCTTTTCTCCTTTGCTTTTTTGCTTCTCTTCTTTTCACAGCTATTTATAAGCCACCCCAGACCGCCATTTTGCTTTTTTGCATGTCTTTTCCATGGGGATGGTCTTGATCCCTGTCTCCTGTACAATGTCACAAACCTCCATCCATAGTTCATCAGGCACTCTAAATCAGATCCTGTCCCTTAAATCTATTTCTCACTTCCACTGTATAATTATAAGGGATTTGATTTAGGTACTACCTGAGTGGTCTAGTGGTTTTCCCAATTTTCTTCAATTTAAGTCTGAATTTGCCAATAAGGAGTGATGATCTGAGCCACAGTCGGCTCCTGATGTTGTTTTTTGTTGACTGTATAGAGCTTCTCCATCTTTGGCTGCAAAGAATATAATAAATCTGATTTTGGTGTTGACTATCTGGTGATGTCCATGTGTAGAGTCTTCTCTTGTGTTGTTGGAAGAGGGTGTTTGCTATGACTAGTGCATTCTCTTGGCAAAACTCTATTAGCCTTTGCCCTGCTTCATTCAGTATTCCAAGGCCAAATTTGCCTTTTACTCCACGTGTTTCCTGACTTCCTACTTTTGCATTCCAGTCCCCTATAAAAAAAAAGGACATCTTTTTTGGTTATTAGTTCTAAAAGGTCTTGTGGTTCCTCATAGAACCATTCAACTTCAGCTACTTCAGCGTTACTGGTTGGGGCATAGACTTGTATTACTGTGATATTGAATGGTTTGCCTTGGAAATGAACAGAGATCATTCTGTCGTTTTTGAGATTGCATCCAAGTACTGCAATCTTTGGACTCTTGTTGACCATGATGGCTAGTCATTTTTACTAAGGGATTCCTGCCCACAGTAGTAGATATAACGTTCATCTGTGTTAAATTCAACCATTCCAGCCCATTTTAGTTCGCTGATTCCTAGAATAACAATGTTCACTCTTGCCATCTCTTGTTTGACCACTTCCAATTTGCCTTGATTCATGGACCTGACATTCCAGGTTCCTATGCAATATTGCTCTTTACAACACTGGACCTTGCTTCTATCACCAGTCACATCCACAACTGGGTATTGTTTTTGCTTTGGCTTCATGCATTCATTCTTTCTGGAGTTATTTCTCCACTGATCTCTAGTATCATATTGGGCACCTACTGACCTGGGGAGTTCCTATTTCAGTATCCTATCATTTTGCCTTTTCATACTTTTCATGGGGTTCTCAAGGCAAGAATACTGAAGTAGTTTTCCATTCCCTTCTCCAGTGGACCACTTTCCGTCAGACCTCTCCACCATGACCCGCCCATCTTAGTTGGTACCACAAGGCATGGCTTAATTTCATTGAGTTAGACCAGGGTCTGGTCCATGTGATTAGATTAGCTAGTTTTCTGTGATTATGGTTTTAGTGTGTCTGCCCTCTGATGCCCTCTCACAACACTTACTGTCTTACTTGGGTTTCTCTTACCTTCGACATGGGATATATCTTCACAGCTGCTCCAGCAAAGCACAGCCACTGCTCTTTACCTCGGACGAGGGGTATCTCCTCATTGCTGCCCCTCCTGACCTTGAATGGGGAGTGGCTCCTCTCGGCTAATCTCTTCATGGTGACATCAGATCTTCGTGGCATTCAGTTCCCACCAGACCCTGCAGGCAGAGCTCCAAGAGACTAACTCTTGGAATAGAGGCTAACTCTTGAAATAGATGTGGAAACAGTGGAAACAGTGTCAGACTTTATTTTTTTGGGCTCCTAAATCACTGCAGATGGTGATTGCAGCCATGAAATTAAAAGACATTTACTCCTTGGAAGAAAAGTTATAACCAACCTAGATAACATATTGAAAAGCAGAGATATTACTTTGCCAACAGAGGTCCATCTAGTCAAGGCTACGGTTTTTCCAGTAGTCATGTATGGATGTGAGAGTTGGACTGTGAAGAAGGCTGAGCACCGAAGAATTGATGCTTTTGAACTGCGGTGTTGGAGAAGACCCTTGAGACTCCCTTGGACTGCAAGGAGATCCAACCAGTCCATTCTAAAGGAGATCAGTCCTGGGTGTCATTTGGAAGGACTGATTCTAAAGTTGAAACTCCAGTACTTTGGTCACCTCATGAGAAAAGTTGGCTCATTGGAAAAGACTCTGATGCTGAGAGGAATTGGGGGCAGGAGGAATAGGGGACGACAGAGGATGAGATGGCTGGATGGCATCACCAACTCGGTGGACATGAGTTTGGGTGAACTCTGGGAGTTGGCAATGGATAGGGAGGCCTGGCGTGCTACAATTCATGGGGTCACAAAGAGTTGGACATGACTGAGTGACTGAACTATATCTGTAAGAAAATCAAAGTAGCTGTTCTAATTCAGTTTCTAAAGGCCAAATGTGGGCTGGCATGACAGTATGACAGACTCTAGGGGCTGAAGACAGGAATCTTCACACAAACTTGCAGACTTCCCCAGAACTCCATCAGGCTCCCACAAAGAATGGAGAGACCTGAGAGAAAGCCACGTCCCTAGATGGGGGAGGGAAAAAGCAGCCACAGCGAGAGCTAACAAAACTCATTACAACTATGAATGAACAGTCTTCCCTTGTGGTTCAGCTGGTAAAGCATCTGCCTGCAATGCTGGAGACCCAGATTCAATCCCTGGGTCAGGAAGATTCCCTGGAGAAGGAAGTGGCAACTCATTCCAGTGTCCTTGCCTGGAAAAATCCCATGGACAGAGGAGTCTCATGGGCTATAGTCCACAGGGTCACAAGAATCCAACATGACTTAATGACTAAACCACCACCACCAAACTTTAGGGGAAAGGCAAAAATTATGTAGCCTAAGGGTACCTGTGACAACTCATTATAGCTAGGGGAGAGGGTGGAGAATGGAGGGGACAGCCCTCTGCCTCAGAAGAGGGGTAGGTATATAAACTAGGCCCAGAATTTACCTGGTGGGGGAGGGGTACTTGTAAAGACCACACCCCAAGCTGCTTGTTCACAGTGCCTGCTTGAGATTGAGACTTAAGGGAAACATCAGAAAACATAGCCACAATATGTTAACAGGGATTATGTTAAAATAGGAGATAAAAAAGCTAAGAGAATCTGATGGCACTATCAGAACATAAAGGCTTATGTATGTGTTGTCATTAAGTATTAGTGAGAATGAGGAACACAGCTGCTGACAGCATCTACCTGTTCAATTAATGGCTGCCTTCAAATTTTTCTCTTCACCTTTTGTTTTCAGGGGTTTGAAATTTGTTGTACCCATGGTTATATATATATATATATATATATATATATATATATATATATATATATATATATATATATGTATGTATGTATGTATGTGTGTGTGTGTGTGTTTATTTCTTAATTTCTGAACTTCAGTGATCTCTGGTTTAGTATATGTTGCTAGTTACTAATTATGGAATATTCTGTTTTTCTTCAAATATGCATATCTTCAAAACCATTCTCTTTCTTCTTTTTCTGGGATTCTAGATAGAGAATTTGTGACTATATCAATTTACATTTCCATCAGCAGTGAATTAATTTTCTACTTTCTTTGAAAATATGCCAATTAAAAAAAAAAGATAATTTGAGCCATTCTGGTAGGTGTGCAGTGATATTTTATTGTGAAATTTTTATATTATTTTCCTGATAACTAAAAGGTTGGAAAATTGTTTAGTATGTGTAAAGTGTTTAAAGAATGTTTATTAAATGAATGACTAAAGAACACAATAAATGAAGCACAAGGAAAGGCATGACTTAGGTTAAAAGTACATATTTCCTGTTTTGTGGCAGGAGAATTCCTCTGATCATTTAGTCCTATGCTCCCGTGTGTGTGAAGGTAGATCACCAATGGGACTTAGGTTTGTCTGACCTTGCCATTCCTTGTGCAGTGGTAACCAGTCCTCCTCCTTCCCATGTGCTTGAGACACCAAGTCACAGAATGTTCTCATATCTGCCAGTTCTTCAATTCTGTCTTTTTGTGATATTCACTTGTTTAGTCGGGTTATCATAAAATAGGACACAGAAACTCTGTGAAGTACTGGCACATGAGTTCCTAGTGAGGTGAAATTGATAGGCAGTCAGTGTAGGACTCTAAGACCTTGGTCTTGTTTTCAATAAGCATCTTACTCTGTTAAGCTAAAACTATACCCTTTGTCCTGAATTCCTGGAATGTGTCTTTGGTCTGAAAAATTGTCAGCATTCAGAAGGGCAATAATAATTAACTTCTCTTCCATATGCCTGAGGGAAAAATACCTGGTGATCATTTATCTTTAGCCCATATATCTGATCCATTGTAAAACGGCTATGGGGCATGAAAAGGGTAAACATAAAGGTGTTAAGTTAAACATTTTGACCTCTACACTGATTGGTTAAATATGATGTATTTTAAGGACTGGAGCCAACCAAAACTGTAGAGATTAATACTGTTAAGGATATAAACTGCTCCAAATCCTGCCTTTGCAAGACTCTACCCCCTCTCAGTATTTATGCTGAGAGCATTGTACTTCCCTTCTCTTTTTTTTTTTTTAATTTTTATTTTTACTTTATTTTACTTTACAATACTGTATTGGTTTTGCCATACATTGACATGAATCCACCACGGGTGTACATGCGTTCCCAAACATGAATCCCCCCTCCCCCCTCCCTCCCCATAACATCTCTCTGGGTCATCCCTGCGCACCAGCACCAAGCATGCTGTATCCTGCATCAGACATAGACTGGCGATTCGATTCTTACATGATAGTATACATGTTTCAATGCCATTCTCCCAAATCATCCCACCCTCTCCCTCTCCCTCTGAGTCCAAAAGTCCACTCTACACATCTGTGTCTCTTTTGCTATCTTGCATACAGGTTAATCATTGCCATCTTTCTAAATTCCATATATATGTGTTAGTATACTGTATTGGTGTTTTTCTTTCTGGCTTACTTCACTCTGTATAATCGGCTCCAGTTTCATCCATCTCATCAGAACTGATTCAAATGTATTATTTTTAATGGCTGAGTAATACTCCATTGTGTATATGTACCACTGCTTTCTTATCCATTCATCTGCTGATGGACATCTATGTTGTTTCCATGTCCTGGCTATTATAAACAGTGCTGCGATGAACATTGGGGTACATGTGTCTCTTTCAATTCTCATTTCCTCAGTGTGTATGTCCAGCAGTGGGAATCTCCACACTGTTCTCCAAAGTGGTTGTACTAGTTTGAATTCCCACCAACAGTGTAGGAGGGTCCCCTTTTCTCCACACCCTCTCCAGCATTTATTACTTGCAGATTTTTGGATCGCAGACATTCTGACTGGTGTGAAGTGGTACCTCATTATGGCTTTGATTTGCATTTCTCTAATAATGAGTGATGTTGAGCATCTTTTCATGTGTTTGTTAGCCATCCGTATGTCTTCTTTGGAGAAATGTCTATTTAGTTCTTTGGCCCATTTTTTGATTGGGTCGTTTATTTTTCTGGAATTGAGCTGCAGGAGTTGCTTGTATATCTTTGAGATTAGTTGTTTGTCAGTTGCTTCATTTGCTATTATTTTCTCCCATTCAGAAGGCTGTCTTTTCACCTTGCTTATAGTTTCCTTTGTTGTGCAGAAGCTTTTAATTTTAATTAGATTCCATTTGTTTATTTTTGCTTTTATTTCCAGCATTCTGGGAGGTGGATCATAGAGGATCCTGCTTTGATTTATGTCGAAGAGTGTTTTGCCTATGTTCTCCTCTAGGAGTTTTATAGTTTCTGGTCTTACATTTAGATCTTTAATCCATTTTGACTTTATTTTTATGTGTGGTGTTAGAAAGTGATCTAGTTTCATTCTTTTACAAGTGGCTGACCAGTTTTCCCAGTACCACTTGTTAAAGAGATTGTTTTTTCTCCATTGTATATTCTTGCCTCCTTTGTCAAAGATAAGGTGTCCATAAGTGTGTGGATTTATCTCTGGGCTTTCTATTTTGTTCCATTGATCTATATTTCTGTCTTTGTGCCAGTACCATACTGTCTTGATGACTGTGGCTTTGTAGTAGACCTGAAGTCAGGCAAGTTGATTCCTCCAGTTCCATTCTTTTTTCTCAAGATTGCTTTGGCTATTCGAGGTTTTTTGTATTTCCATACAAATCTTGAAGTTATTTGTCTAGTTCTGTGAAAAATATGGCTGGTAGCTTGATAGGGATTGCATTGAATTTGTAAATTGCTTTGGGTAGTGTACTCATTTTCACTATATTGATTTTTCTGATCCATGAACATGGTATATTTCTCCATCTATTAGTGTCCTCTTTGATTTCTTTCATCAGTGTTTTATAGTTTTCTATATATAGATCTTTAGTTGCTTTAGGTAGATATATTCCTAAGTATTTTATTCTTTTCATTGCAATGGTGAATGAAATTGTTTCCTTAATTTCTTTTTCTACTTTCTCATTATTAGTGTATAGGAATGCAAGGGATTTCTGTGTGTTGATTTTATATCCTGCAACTTTACTATATTCATTGATTAGCTCTAGTAATTTTCTGGTGAAGTCTTTAGGGTTTTCTATGTAAAGGATCATGTCATCTGCAAACACTGAGAGTTTTACTTCTTCTTTTCCAATTTGGATTCCTTTTATTTCTTTTTCTGCTCTGATTGCTGTGGCCAAAACTTCCAAAACTATGTTGAATAGTAGCAGTGAAAGTGGGCACCCCTGCCTTGTTCCTGACTTTAGGGGAAATGCTTTCAATTTTTCACCATTGAGGATAATGTTTGCTGTGGGTTTGTCATATATAGCTTTTATTATGTTGAGGTATGTTCCTTCTATTCCTGCTTTCTGGAGAGTTTTTATCATAAATAGATGTTGAATTTTGTCAAAGGCCTTCTCTGCATCTATTGAGATAATCATATGGCTTTTATTTTTCAATTTGTTAATGTGGTGAATTACATTGATTGATTTGTGGATATTGAAGAATCCTTGCATCCCTGGGATAAAGCCCACTTGTTCATGGTGTATGATCTTTTTAATGTGTTGTTGGATTCTGATTGCTAGAATTTTGTTGAGGATTTTTGCATCTATGTTCACCAGTGATATTGGCCTGTAGTTTTCTTTTTTTTGTAGTATCTTTGTCAGGTTTTGGTATTAGGGTGATGGGGGCCTCATAGAATGAGTTTGGAAGTTTACCTTCCTCTGCAATTTTCTGGAAGAGTTTGAATAGGATAGGTGTTAGCTCCTCTCAAAAATTTTGGTAGAATTCAACTGTGAAGCTGTCTGGACCAGGGCTTTTGTTTGCTGGAAGATTTCTGATTACAGTTTCAATTTCCGTGCTTGTGATGGATCTGTTACGTTTCTCTATTTCTTCCTGGTTCAGTTTTTGAAAGTTGTACTTTTCTAAGACTTTGTCCATTTCTTCCACGTTGTCCATTTTATTGGCATATAATTGCTGATAGTAGTCTCTTATGATCCTTTGTATTTCTATATAGTCTGTTGTGATCTCTCCATTTTCATTTCTAATTTTATTTATTTGATTTTTCTCTATTTGTTTCTTGATGAGTCTGGCTAATGGCTTGTCAATTTTATTTATCCTTTCAAAGAACCAGCTTTTGGCTTTGTTGATTTTTGCTATGGTCTCTTTTGTTTCTTTTGCATTTATTTCTGCCCTAATTTTTAAGATTTCTTTCCTTCTACTAACTCTGGGGTTTTCCATTTCTTCATTTTCTAGTTGCTTTAGGTGTAGAGTTAGGTTATTTATTTGACTATTTTCTTGTTTCTTGAGGTATGCCTATATTGCTATGAACTTTCCTCTTAGCACTGCTTTTATAGTGTCCCACAGGTTTTGGGTTGTTGTGTTTTCATTTTCATTAGTTTCTATGCATATTTTGATTTCTTTTTTGATTCCTTCTGTGATTTTTTGGTTATTCAGAAGCATGTTGTTCAGCCTCCATATGCTGGAATTTTTAATAGTTTTTCTCCTGTAATTGAGATCTAATCTTAATGCATTATGGTCAGAAAAGATGCTTGGAATGATTTCAATTTTTTAAAATTTATCAAGGTTAGATTTATGGCCCAGGATGTGATCTATCCTGGAGAAGGTTCCATGAGGACTTGAGAAAAAGGTGAAATTCATTGTTTTGGGGTGAAATGTCCTCTAGATATCAGTTAGGTCTAACTGGTCTATTGTATCATTTAAAGTTTGAGTTTCTTTGTTGATTTTCTGTTTAGTTGATCTGTCCATAGGTGTGAGTGGGGTACTAAATTCTCCCGCTCTTTGTGTTATTGTTGATTTCCCCTTTCATACTTGTTAGCATTTGTCTTACATATTGCGGTGCTCCTATATTGGGTACATATATATTTATAATTGTTATATCTTCTTCTTGGATTGATCCTTTGATCATTATGTAGTGGCCTTCTTTGTCTCTTTTCACAGCCTTTGTTTTAAAGTCTATTTTATTGGATATGAGTATTGCCACTCCTGCTTTCTTTTGGTCTCGATTTGCTTGGAATATCTTTTGCCAGCCCTTCACTTTCAGTCTGTATGTGTCCCTTGTTTTGAGGTGGGTCTCTTGTAAGCAGCATATAGAGGGGTCTTGTTTTTGTATCCATTCGGTCAGTCTTTGCCTTTGGTTGGGGCATTCAACCCATTTACATTTAAGGTAATTATTGATAAGTATGATTCCATTACCATTTACTTTATTGTTTTGGGTTAGGATTTATACACCCTTTTTGTGTTTCCTGTCTAGAGAATATCCTTTAGAATTTGTTGGAGAGCTGGTTTGGTGGTGCTGAATTCTCTCAGCTTTTGCTTGTCTGTAAAGCTTTTGATTTCTCCTTCGTATTTGAATGAGATCCTTGCTGGGTACAGTAATCTGGGCTGTAGGTTATTTCCTTTCATCACTTTAAGTATGTCTTGCCATTCCCTCCTGGCCTGAAGAGTTTCTATTGAAAGATCAGCTGTTATCTTATGGGAATCCCTTTGTGTGTTATTTGTTGTTTTTCCCTTGCTGCTTTTAATATTTGTTCTTTGTGTTTGATCTTTGTTAATTTGATTAATATGTGTCTTGGGGTGTTTCGCCTTGGGTTTATCCTATTTGGAACTCTCTGTGTTTCTTGGATTGGGTGATTATTTCCTTTCCCATTTTAGGGAAGTTTTCAACTATTATCTCCTCAAGTATTTTCTCATGGTCTTTCTTTTTGTCTTCTTCTTCTGGGACTCCTATAATTCGAATGTTGGAGCGTTTCATATTGTCCTGGAGGTCTCTGAGATTGTCCTTATTTCTTTAAATTCATTTTTCTTTTTTCCTCTCTGATTCATTTATTTCTACCATTCTATCTTCTATTTCACTAATCCTATCTTCTGCTTCCGTTATTCTACTATTTGTTGCCTCTAGAGTGTTTCTGATCTCATTTATTGCGTTATTCATTATATATTGACTCTTTTTTATTTCTTCTAGGTCCTTGTTAAACCTTTCTTGCATTTTCTCAATCCTTGTCTCCAGGCTATTTATCTGTGATTCCATTTTGATTTCAAGATTTTGGATCATTTTCACTATCAATATTCGGAATTCTTTCTCAGGTAGATTCTCTATCTCTTCCTCTTTTGTTTGGTTTGGTGGGCATTTCTCCTGTTCCTTTACCTGCTGAGTATTCCTCTGTCTCTTCATCTTGATTATATTGCTGCGTTTGGGGTGGCCTTCCTATATTCTGGGAATTTGTGGAGTTCTCTCTATTATGGAGCTTCCTCTCTGTGGGCGGGGTTGTATCAGTGGCTTGTCAAGGTTTCCTGGTTAGGGAGGCTTGTGTTGGAGTTCTGGTGGGTGGAGCTGGGTTTCTTCTCTCTGTAGTGCAGTGGAGTGACCAGTAATGGGTTATGAGACGTCAGTGGTTTTGGAATAACTTTGAGCTGCCTGTATGTTGAAGCTCAGGGGGGTGTTCCTGTGTTGCTGGAGAATTTGCGTGGTATGTCTTGCTCTGGAACTTGTCGGCCCTTTGGTGGAGCTTGGTTTCAGTGTAGGTATGGAGGCGTTTGATGAGCTCCTATTGCTTAATGTTCCCTGAATTCAGGAGTTCTCTGATGTTCTCAGGCTTTGGACTTAAGCCTCCTGCTTCTGGTTTTCAGTTTTATTTTTACAGTAGCCTCTAGACTTCTCCATCTATACAGCACCAATGATAAAACATCTAGGTTAAAGATGAAAATTTCTCCACATTGAGGGACACCCAGAGATGTTCACTGAGTTACATGATACTTCCCTTCTCTTTAATAAATCCTATTCTGTTTCTCCATGAGTGTTTGTGTGTTCATGAAGTTCATTCTTCAGCTCCATGAATAAGAACACAGATTCCTGTTTCACTAGTGAGCACACTACTGGAGTCTGACTGAACCATTGCAGTGAGTCTTTGTGGAGACAGCCAAGAATGAAGAATGCCAGAGATCAACTTAATGAAGCCAGGGTTTGTAGACACACCAAGTGTCATAACTGAGGAACTCAGTGTAACTATTAGCCTCAAAGGGCAGGGTACTGATGAGTATCAAAGACAGGCATTCCAGGGCTATGAGCATAAAGGGAACCAGAAAATATTTGAAGTGCTGAGTGGTAGGTGAGCAAAGAGGATCCTTCCTTGCCACTGTCTTCAGTAGAGTCTTGTGCTGAGTAAGCTCAGTGGCTGCCAACAATGGTCCCACTCAGCATAACTCATCTCTGTGTCCACACCATCATGATGAGACTGGTTCATGTCCTCTCTGATGCTTAATGAGGTTGACACTGAGTCAGCCTTTCTTTGAAAGAGGACTTTCTTTGAAAGAAGAAAACTAATTGTTTGCTGAGAACATAATCACTGGTATCAGAATCAGTTCAGTTCAGTCGCTCAGTCATGTCCAACTCTTTGCAACCCCATGAACCTCAGCATGCCAGGTCTCCCTGTCCATCACCAAATCCAGGAGTCCACCCAAACCCATGTCCATTGAGTCAGTGATGCCATCCAACCATCTCATCCTCTGTTGTGCCCTTCTCCTCCTGCCCTCTGACTTTCTGAACATCAGATCTTTTCGAATGAGTCAGCTCTTCACATCAGATGGCCAAAGTATTGGAGTTTCAGCTTCAATATCAATTCTTCCAATGAACACCAAGGACTGATCTTCTTTAAGATGGAATGGTTGGATCTCCTTTCAGTGCAAGGGACTTTCAAGAGTCGTCTCCAACACCACAGTTCAAAAGCATCAATTCTTTGAGCTCAGCTTTCTTTATAGTTGAATTCTCACATCCATGCATGACCACTGGAAAAACCATAGCCTTGACTAGATGGACATTTGCTGACAAAGTAATATCTCTGCTTTTTAATATGCTGCCTAGGTTGGTCATAACTTTCCTACCAAGAAGTAAGCGTCTTTTAATTTCATGGCTGCAATCACCATCTGCAGTGATTTTGGAGCCCAGAAAAATAAAGTCAGCTACTGTTTCCACCGTTTACCCATCTATTTGCCATGACAGGAATCAAGAACATCCCCAAGGGGAAAAAAAATGCAAAAAAGCAAAATGGCTGTCTGAGGAGCCTTACAGATAGCTGTGAAAAGAAGAGAAGCAAAAACCAAAGAAGAAAAGAAAAGATATAACCATCTGAATGCAGAGTTCCAAAGAATAGCAAGGAGAGATAAGAAAGCCTTCCTCAGCAATCAATGCAAAGAAATAGAGAAAAACAATAGAATAGGAAAGACTAGAGATCTCTTCAAGAAGATCAGAGATACCAAGGGAATATTTCATGCAAAGATGGGCTCGATAAAGGACAGAAATTGTAGGAACCTAAGAGAAGCAGAAGATATTAAGAAGAGGTGGCAAGAATACACAGAAGAACTGAACAAAAAAGATCTTCGCAATCCAGAAAATCATGATGGTGTGATCACTCACCTAGAGCCAGACATCTTGGAATGTGAAGTCATGTGGGCCTTAGGAAGTATCACTACAAACAAAGCTAGTCGAGGTGATGGAATTCCAGTTGATCTATTTCAAATTCTGAAAGATGATACTGTGAAATTTCTGCACTCAATATGTCTGCAAATTTGGAAATCTCAGCAGTGGCCACAAGACTGGAAAAGCTCAGTTTTCATTCCTATCCCAAAGAAAGGCAATGCTAAAAAAAATGCTCAAACTACCACACAATTGCACTCATCTCACATGCTAGTAAAGTAATGCTGAAAATTCTCCAAGCCAGGCCTTAGCAATACGTGACCTGTGAACCTCCAGATGTTCAAGCTGGTTTTAGAAAAGGCAAAGGAACCAGAGATCAAATTGCCAACATCTGCTGGATCATTGAAAAATAAAGAGAGTTCCAGACAAACATCTACCTCTGCTTTATTGACTATGCCAAAGCCTTTGACTGTGTGGATCACAATAAACTGTGGAAAATTCTGAAAGAGATGGGAACAGCAGACCACATGACCTGCCTCTTGAGAAACCTGTATGTAGGTCAAGAAACAACAGTTAGAACTGGACATGGAACACCAGACTGGTTCCAAATAGGAAAAGGAGTATGTCAAGGCTGTATATTGTCACCCTGCTTATTTAATTTATATGCAGAGTACATCATGAGAAACACAGGGCTGGAAGAAACACAAGCTGGAATCAAGATTGCTGGGAAAAATATCAATAACCTCTGATATGCAGATGACCTCCCCCATTATGGCAGAAAGTGAAGAACTAAAGAGCCTCTTGATGAAAGTGAAAGAAGAGAGTGAAAAAGTAGGCTTAAAGCTCAACATTCAGAAAATTAAGATCATGGCATCCAGTCCTATCATTTCATCTTATCAGAATAGTGGAGACTGATTAGTTATTGACATATGCAGAGATGCTGGTACTGCCTTACATCTAAATTCTTGCCCTAAATTAACATCTAGTAGATACTCAGGTAATGATTGATATATTAGTTAATCTAAGATATTTGTTGCTCAGCTGCTCAGATGTGTCTGACTCTTTAAAACCCTTTCAACTGCAGCTTGTCAGGCTCCTCTGTCCATGAAAATTTTCAGGCAAGAATACAAGAGTAGATTGCCCTTTCCTTCTTCAGGGGATCTTCCCAACCCAGGGATGGAACTCATAATCCTGCGGCTCTTTGTTGCAGGCAAATTTTTTACTGCTGAGTCATTGGGGAAGCCCAATCTAAAGTATACATAAATGAAAAGACTTATGATATATTATGATATATTTTCTGATGTATAATTTTAGTGATGACCACAGGAAAACCAAGCTTCTCTTTTACCCCATCCCTCCCTCTCTTTCTCTCATCCACAGGAGACAGCTCTGTGACAGAAAAAAAAAAATACATACATACATACATACATACATACATACATATATATATAAAGTCCATAGTTAATCAACTCATGACTTAGAATCTTTGCTCTGCCAAGTACTAACTTTATCATCTTGTGTAATTTAAGCTGAATCTGAATTTATCTGTTGATGTGTATTGTATACCTGTGTTCTAGTATTTAGGAATTACACGAGATGTTAGAGCAGCCAGCATAAAATTGGTGCTCAAGACATAGCAATTCTTCCTCTTTCTTTCTGCTTTGGGGCCTTATTCTAATTCCCTGTTGACAGGTGAAAGCCATCACCACTAAAAGGAATGGTGATCCAATAATACAGGTTTAAACCCTGAACAGCAGTTTTAGAGCCTGATCAGGCTTTTCCTCTACCCTGAGCTCACGTCTCTACCAGATTAATCTTCTTCCAGTTTTCCTCTCATAGTCCCTCTTCTTGCTCACAATCCTTCCATGGTTCCCTGTACCTGAGGATGGATGTTCCAGCTTGTTCACTTGCCATGTCAGAACTCTTTACATTTGGTCAAATCAACTTTCTACTTTCCATCATCTTTTTAATTCAAATGTTATGCTTTTTCAGGAATGAAGACTCCAGCCTATGACTACTACATTAAATGTTCCTGTGTCATTGTCTTTGCTAATGTAATATGTAGCAGGCCCTGAAATTTTAACACTCCATAGATTAACTTGACTTTGATTCTTCCAGGCATTAGAGGTATGTTACTCATAACAGGAGCTGGACAAATGGATTCTTGGATCAAGAATGTCTATTAGGAATGATTTACCTTTTAAAAAGGTGACAATTGTACTGTTAACTCAAGCAGTTCTACTAAAAAATCTAAATACTAGACATTTGGTTAATTAATGGAAACTCTTAATCTCTTCCACTGGTATTTAATGACAAACCCTGATTACCTTATCATGATGATAATAATCGCTTTACTCTTGCTTGGACCCTTTTCTCCATGTATTTACCTCATTCTGCTAATCCACTTCTGTGAGTCCTTAGTGAACACAAATCTTCATGACTATTGTTTTGGCATACTATCTAGTGAAAGATTATATTTTAACATATTTCACATTTTGACAATTCATTATTAATAGTTCCATTAAAACAATTCATGTTGGGTTTGGTGAACCTGAATTTTGAAGTTCCTATTTCTGCCATGGTTTCATCAAGTGTAGTATATGTATGTGAAGAGTGTACATAGTAAACAGAGTTTTCCAGTTTAGCTCATGATTAAAACTAAAACATCCAGCATCAACTTGTGTTCCTTTTTTGCTTATCCTTTCCAATCTGTAGCTAAGAACTCCCTTTTTGGGGACAGCATGCAGAAAGCTGGCTAACAAAATGAGTTGTGACTAGACCTAATGGCTAGGGAGAGTTGATTTCTCACTGTCTCTGTGGTGGGTGGTTGGAAAAGTAGTCAAAATAGCTGCTCCAGTCAGTTTCTTAAATGTCTGAAGTTTCACTATGTTCAACTAGTCAGTAGGATCTGTGAGAAAAGTATAACAATAGATCAAAGGCATCCAAAATATGATGAGAAGAGCATACACTGAAGAATCTTGTCACTGAGAGTGTAGACAGTAGTCTGAATGCTCTTAATATGTTTTGTATCTTGCAAGTTTAGTTGTTAATTATATTGTTTGGTAATACTATTTTTAAAAGTTTTATATATCCTTTCAGCAACAGTAAAGTCAAAATTTAAGCAGTAAGTCAAAATTTTAAAATAAATGTTTAATGACAAAGTGCTAAAATTAGTTTTTCAAGAATGTTAATAAACATGTACAAAATGCAGATGTAACCATTATGAGAGCTATAGAGCTTTTATTAGTAAAAGTAAAAATTGCTCAGTTGTGTCTGACTCTTTGCGACCCATGGACTATAGAGTCCATGGAATTCTCCAGGTCAGAATACTGTAGTGAGTAGCTTTACCCTTCTCCAGGGGATTTTCCCAACCCAGGGATCAAACCCAGGTCTTCTGCATTGCAGGCAGATTATTTACCAACTAAACTACCAGGAAGCCCATTGTGTTATTAAGAAACACACAAAAGCAGAAGACAGAGGTCTGAAGAAGATACATCAATATTTATTTCAAAAGTCAGTCCTTATTTTAAGAAGATTGCACTCAAAGATAATGTTTTAGTAAATTATCTCCAGAAGGAATATTTACATATTACTCAGTAAAGTACAACTTTTCTTTTAGATCAATTGACTCATTTTCCAAAATAATATACTTTTAATTCTAATATTTCTTGCACACATGCTAAAAAGAGTAGTTGCTGAAAATGAATTGGCTCTGTTATAAGAAAAACTTCCATCAGTTAAATAATATGAAAAACAGAGAGGGTTGCTAATAAGCAGACCTGTACCAAAAAAGGAAATCTAAATGAAAAAAATATTTGAGCACAAGGATAATGACTGCACAGGAAACAGAACTGCGGGAAAAAATAAAGAGCAATAGACGAGGTATACGTTAAAAAAAAAAATAGTGTTTTGAGATTTTAGAATTATTGGGAAAAAGTAAAATTACTAATTTTTCTTAGACTAAGTCAAAATAGCATGCCTTTAGAATATCTAAGATAAATTCTGAATGAATAATGAAAAAATATATCAGTCATAAGTTAATAGAAAAATGCTATTGATGAAAATATCTAATTAATTTAGAAGTTAAACAGGTAAAAAGGAACATTGAAAAGGTATTACAGAAAACAAATAGTAATACAGTAGATAAAAGACAAAATGACTCAATATTTATGTAAAATCAATTTTATATAAAATAGCATGCTTTTCAGGAATGATTAAAACTAAGAATTTTGATAATTGGACATTATTAATATAAAAAACCCAAAATGGTTGCTATGCAAAAACTCACATAGATACGATGAAAAACAAACTACAGAATGGGTGAAAACATTTGCAAACCACATATTCAGCAAAGTACTACTATATATAATATAAAAGAACTCCAAACATTTAACAGGTTAGAAATTTAAAATTAAAATTAGAAAATGACATTTAAAATTAGAAAATGACCAAAGTCAAAGTCATGAACAGAAATGTCAACAAAGCGATATACAGATGGAAAGTAAGCCCATGAATTGATGTTAGCATAATTATCCACCAAGGAGATGAAAATTAAAATCACAATGAGATATCAGTATAGACGTATCAGAGTAACTAAAATAAAATTTTAAAAAATAGTGATAACCTCAAATACTTTTTGAACAAGGAAAAACTGAATCCCTTCTGTATTGCTATTGGTAATATTATATGATCCATCATTCAAGAAAACACACCACCACCACTTATGACAAATGTGACACTCCAGTGAATTATGTAAAAGTTATTATTTTTAACATACTGTTTTAACTGGCTACCATGTGGGAAAAATAATGTATCTTGGCCCCTACTTCCCAGTTTACACAAAAATCAATTTCAGGTGGATTGTTCATGTAAATATGAAAGCAAAACTATTAAACTTTAAGAATACGACATGAAATATATCTTCATGGCTTGATGGTAGGCAGATATTCTTAAATAGGGAATAGAAGTGCTAATATTGTAGAAAACTGCTGCCAACCACGCTAAAATTGAGAATTTACATTTATCAGAGGACATTGTTAAAATGTTAAAAGGCCAGTGCATAGAGCAGAGATTATATATGATAAATACATCTAGCAATGGTCGTTTGTCCAAAATATATAATACATAGTTTCACAAGGCAAAAGATAAGAACAGTCATTGAAAGGGCCATAAAAAGTAATAAAAATGATAAAATCCATTGATCATCTGGGAAATGTAAATTAACACACAATAATTGCAGCTATATTGTTTGCAAATGAGGCTTCATTAACTTCTTAGTTTCTGTAGGCATGGATTTTTTAAATGAGAATTACTTTTTCCTCCCATGAGAAGATAACATTAATTTCTACAAGATTGACATGCTTTCATACAAGACTCCAGAAGGCCTTGAATCTGAAATGACCTTATAACTTGCTTTGACCAGTAGAATGTGGAAGAAGTGTTGCTAGGACCTCCTAGGAATGCTGCAGCTACCATGCAAAAAGCCCAGGCCAGCCCCCTTGAAGATGACAGAACATTTGGAAAGGGAAGCAGAGCCAGTTATGAGTACGAAAGGTCACACATGTGAGTGTGGCCATGGTGGACCAGCCCCAGTTTAGCATCTGCATGACTACAGCAGCATGGGTGTTCCCTGGAAACACTAGCAAAAGCACTGCCCTGATGACAATAGGCCAAAACTTTTGACCCATATAATTGGTCCATGTAGTAAAATAGTGGTTATTTAAGCATGTAAGTTTCGGTGCATTTTGTCACACACCAATCACTAACTAAAACAATGATGCAGCAGTGCACACTCAACAGAGTTACTAAAATGAAAAACAAAGACAATACCAAATGCAGAGTATCTGGAATTCTTACGGCATAGAGGTGAACAACACTTGACAGTATCTACTAAAGTTAGTGAAGTGAAGTTGCTCAGTCGTGTCCAACTCTTTGCGACCCCATGGACTGTAGCCTATCAGGCTCCTCTGACCATGGGATTCTCCAGGCAAGAATACTGGAGTGGGTTGCCATTTCCTTCTCCAGATCTACTAAAGTTAGACATACACATACTCTCAGTTCAGTTCAGTTCAGTTCAGTTCAGTGGCTCAGTCCTGTCCGACTCTTTGTGACCTCATGAATCCCAGCATGCCAGGCCTCCCTGTCCATCACCAACTCCCGGAGTTCACCCAAATTCATGTCCACCGAGTTGATGATGCCATCCAGCCATCTCATCCTCTGTCATCCCCTTCTGCTCCTGCCCCCAATTCCTCTCAGCTTCAGAGTCTTTTCCAATGAGTCAACTCTTCGCATGAGGTTGGCAAAGTTCTGGAGTTTCAGCTTTAGCATCATTCCTTCCAAAGAACACCCAGGGGGTTGATCTCCTTCAGAATGGACTGGTTGAATCTCCTTGCAGTCCAAGAGACTCTCAAGAGTCTTCTCCAACACCACAGTTCAAAAGTATCAATTCTTCAGTGCTCAGCTTTCTTCACAGTCCAACACTCACATCCATACATGACCATAGGAAAAACCATAGCCTTGACTAGATGGATCTTTGTTGGCAAAGTAATGTCTCTGCTTTTGAATATGCTATCTAGGTTGGTCATAACTTTCCTTTCAAGGAGTAAGTGCCTTTTAATTTCATAGCTGCAATCACCTTCTGCAGTGATTTAGGAGCCCAAAAAAATAAAGTCTGACACTATTTCCACTGTTTCCCCATCTATTTGCCATGAAGTGATGGGACCAGATGCCATGATCTTCGTTTTCTGAATGTTGAGCTTTAAGCCAACTTTTCCACTCTCCACTTTCACTTTCATCAAGAGGCTTTTTAGTTCCTCTTCACTTTCTGCCATAAGGATGGTGTCATCTGCATATCTGAGGTTATTGATATTTCTCCCAGCAATCTTGATTCCAGCTTCTGCTTCTTCCAGTCCAGCATTTCTCATGATATACTCTGCATATAAGTTAAATAAGCAAAGTGACAATATACAGCCTTTATGTACTCCCTTTCGTATTTGGAACCAGTCTGTAGTTCCATGTCCAGTTCTAACTGTTGCTTCCTGATCTGCATATAGGTTTCTCAAGAGGCAGGTCAGGTGGTCTGGTATTCCCATCTCTTTCATAATTTTTGACACTTTATTGTGATCCATACAGTCCAAAGCTTTGGCATAGTCAATAATGCAGGAATAGATGTTTCTCTGAACGCTCTTGCTTTTTCAATGATCCAGCGTATGTTGGTAATTTGATCTCTGGTTCCTCTGCTTTTTGTAAAGCCAGCTTGAACATCTGGAATTTCACATTTCACGTATTTTTGAAGCCTGGCATGGAGAGTTTTGAGCATTATTTTACTAGCGTGTGAGATGAGTGCAATTGTGCAGTAGTTTGAGCATTCTTTGGCATTGCCTTTCTTTGGGATTGGAGTGAAAACTGACCTTTTCCAGTCCTGTGGCCACTGCTGAATTTTCCAAATTTGCTGGCATATTGAGTGCAGCACTTAACCCCTAACAATTCTACTCCTTAGTTGAATGCTCAAGATAAAATGCATCTGAAACATATGTATAATTGTTTATTGCAGCACTATTGATAAATATGAAAACTGTGATAGCTCAGATATCCTTCTAAAGTAAAATGAATAAAAATGTAATTGTGATATAGTTCTACATTATACAGACATGAGAACAAATTACAGCTATAAACAACAAATACACAGCTATACATATAAGCATCCAAAGCAAAATCCTAAGAGAAAGATGTGCAATTGAATTTTTATAAATTTCAAAAGTGAGCAAAAGTAGTTCATGTTGTCAACAGTGAGGAGAGTAGTTAAATTTGAGGGAGGAGTGTGGGGAGGCAACACAAGCAGGCTTTTGGAGTGCTAATAACTCTTAATCTCTTGATGTGACTGCTGGTTGCGTGCATGCTAAGTCACTTCACTCCTGTTGGTTCTTTGTCTCCCCGTGGACTCTAGTATGCCAGGCTTCTCTGTCCATGAAATTCTCAGGCAAGAATATTGGGTTGCCATTTCCTGCTCCAGGGGATCTTCTTGACAAGGACTTATTTACTTTGTGAGAATTCATCAAACTGTACACTTAGATTCAGTGCACTTCAGTGTGTATGTGTGTATGTATGCATATATATATATATATATATAATATATAGTAACATACATGTATTATTCTTCAATACAATTTACAAAAACAAAAACATACAATGAAAGAGAATGCTTTCTTCAGAAAAATAGTAGTGTCTTGTTATTAGAAAGATATGACTGAAAAGTTGGTTGAACTGCATGAATAAAAACCAAGGATAAGACTTTAAAATACAATTTTAAGATGTCTACATAATTGATATAAATTTGTTTTTGTAGTTTTTGTTTTAAAGTTAATTTATATAGATTATATTTAAAATTATTTTAAAATAGTTTTTGAATAGGATAATTTTGTGGCTCAACAATATAATACAACTAATTTCTAATCAATAAATAGTTTTGAAACTTTAGATCTTTTTAATGCTTTCTCTCACTCTCAAATGTTCCCTATTTTTAAACAAAAATTATATCATGCTCCACATGTTTTTTCACACACTAACATCTGGAGTTTTATTTCTATTTGCTGATGGTTGCTCAAGGTTTGCTCTTGAGTTTATTTTTAAATATTTTTCTATAAATGTTTTCTCTGTATAATAAATTTCATTGCTATTTGCTTCACTTGCTAAACCAGATGGTTTGAGGTATTCAGTTCAATTGCTCAGTTGTGTCCGATTCTTTCCAACTCCGTGGATTGAAGCATACCAGGCTTCCCTGTCCATCACCAACTCCTGGAGTTTACTCAAACTCATGTGAATTGAGCTGGTGATGCCACCCAGCCAATATATCCTCTGTCATCCCCTTCTCCTCCTGCCCTCAGTCTTTCCCAGAATCAGGATCTTTTCCAATGAGTCAGCTCTTCACATCAGGTGGCCAAAGAATTGGAGTTTCAGCTTTAACATCAATCCTTCTACTGAACATTCAGGACTGATCTCCTTTAGGATGGAATGGTTGGATCTCCTTGCAGTCTAAGGGACTCTCAAGAGTCTTCTCCAACACCACTGTTCAAAAGTGTCAATTCTTTGGTGCTCAGCTTTCTTTACAGTCCAACTCTCACATCCATACATGACTACTGGAAAAACCATAGCCTTGACTAGATAGACCTTTGTTGGCAAAGTAATGTCTCTGCTTTTGAATATGCTGTCTAGGTTGGTCATAGCTTTTCTTCCAAGGAGTAAGCATCTTCTAATTTCATGGCTGCAGCCACCATCTGCAGTGATTTTGGAGCCCAAGAAAATAAAGTCTATCACTATTTCCATTGTTTCCCCATCTATTTGCCATGAAGTGATGGGACCAGACGTTTACTCCTTGGAAGAAAAGTTATGACCAACCTAGAAAATATATTCAGAAGCAGAGACATTACTTTGCTGACTAAGGTCCGTCTAGTCAAAGCTATGGTTTTTCCAGTGGTCATGTATGGATGTGAGAGTTGGACTGTGAAGAAGGCTGAGCACCGAAGAATTGATGCTTTTGAACTGTGGTGTTGGAGAAGACTCTTGAGAGTCCCTTGGACTGCAAGGAGATCCAACCAGTCCATTCTGAAGGAGATCAGCCCTGGGATTTCTTTGGAAGGAATGATGCTAAAGCTGAAACTCCAGTACTTTGCCCACCTCATGCGAAGAGTTGACTCACTGGATACGATTCTGTTGCTGGGAGGGACTGGGGGCAGGAGGAGAAGGGGACGACAGAGGATGAGATGGCTGGATGGCATCACTGACTCAATGGACGTGAGTCTGAGTGAACTCCGGGAGTTGGCAATGGACAGGGAGACTTGGCGTGCTGTGATTCATGGGGTCGCAGAGTCGGACATGACTGAGCAACTGAACTGAACTGAACTGAACTGAACTGATGGGACCAGATACCAAGATCTTAGTGTTCTGAATGTTAAGCCAACTTTTTTCACTCTCCTTTTGCTTTCATCAAGAGGCTCTTTAGTTCTTCACTTTCTGCCATAAGGATGGTGTCATCTGAATATCTGAGGTTATTGATATTTCTACCAGAAACTTTGATTCCAGCTTGTGCTTCCACCAGCCCAACATTTCTCATGATGTACTCTTCATATAAGTTAAATAAGCAGGGTGACAATATACAGCCTTGAAATATTCCTTTCCTGATTTGGATCCAGTCTGTAGTTCCATGTCCGGTTCTAACTGTTGCTTCCTGACTTGCATACAGATTTCTCAGGAGGCAGGTCAGGTGATATGGTAGTCCCATCTCTTTAAGAATTTTCCACAGTTTGTTGTGATCCACACAGTCAAAGAGTTTGGCATAATCAATAAAGCAAAAGTAGATTTTTTTTTCTGGAACTCTTTTGCTTTTTCAATGATCTCACAGATGCTGGCAATTTGGTCTCTGGTTCTGCTGCATTTTCTAAATCCAGCTTGAACATCTGGAAGTTCATGGTTCATGTACTGTCAAGCCTGGCTTGGAGAATTTTGAGCATTACTAAAAATGGTTTGGGGTATGCTCTCCTTCTAACTCACTGGTTCTTAACTGCTCACATTTAGAGCTTTCATTGCAAATCTTGAGAATTCTGCATCTCCTCTTTGAAAACAGTGTTCCACCGCTTCCACTCACACACATTTTCTTGCAGTGTCAGGGATCATTAGGAGACCTGATCTGAAGGAATCCTCTGGGTCTTTAAACCAGGTGCTGTTGGTGTGGCCCATTTCCTCAGCTGGGAAGACCCACTTCCCAGCAAAGCCTGGAGGTTATAGTGCTGCTCTACACGTTGCCTGGTGACCGCCTGGAATGCCTCCTCCCACCACATTCCATGGTAGCTTCACCATTTCCATATGTGGGGCTGGCTCTGCATCTTGTCACCTCTAACTGCTCTCCCACCTTCACTCCTTACAGATTCTGGAGAAACCCCATCAGCACCTTGAACTCTCTCAGTTAGCCTATGTGGAATCCTCTCTTTCCTCTGATTTTCTTTGCCATCTGGACTTTGATGAATTTACCTTTTTTTAAAATATATATCACTTATTTTTATCTGTAGGTTTCCTGTCTTACCAAGAATATTACATATTTTCTAGGTTTATGGCTGTGATTTGAGATGAACCCATTTCAACAAGATAATCACAATATAAAAAAAATTGCATTTAGTGCTTCATGGACGTTCAACATTATACTTGATTTAAAAACATTTCCCTTGTGCCAACTCCTACTGTGTTAAAGGTATTGGCTATGGATGAAAGAAGTGTTGAACACAGAGGCTCAATGACTTTCATAGGATCTCTTGGCATGATGTGACAGAACTAAAATAGATGCTCTGGTCTGGAATGGGACTCTGGCACATGCCTTGTTCTAGCTAGCTTCTTCTTAGGCCGTGGCTATATCCAGTTCTGACAGGAAACCTAGCTGATTGTGGTGAATTCTTTTTTTTTTTTTCCTCCCTGCGTTTATTCCTTTTTGTTTCTCAATACACCACAGCAACCATCAGTTTTGCATCGCGTGTTGAAAACTTTTTAATCTCTGGATTTACATGACACCTATTCAAAACTCAGATAAAATGCAGTGATTTTTTTTTAACTCAGATAAAATACAGAGGATTGATCGTCTCTTATAGAATTAATTATTTTAAAAAAGCCAAATGTACACATGTACAGGTAATGCTGCATATTAAAGATGGGGGAACTTTAAAAATCTGATCTCATGGAGCCTGCCTCAGACCACATTATGGTCTCCCTGAGTGCCTGCTTGGAGGTGTCCATGTGTACTTGCTACTGAACTCTGGTCCCACTACTTGCTTGATGATTGAAAATTGATACCTGTGGGGAAAGTATTGTTCAAAACCAAAACTGCTTTTAAACAGGAAGCCAGCATCTTGGAAGAAGGTGAACTCAGTCTAGTTCAGTTCAATCGCTCAGTCATGTCCGACTTTTTGCAACCCCATGGACTGCAGCACAGCAGGCTTCCCTGTCTATCACCAACTCCCAGAGCTTTCTCTAACTCATGTCCATCTAGTTGGTGATGCCATCCAACCATCTCATCCTCTGTCATCCCCTTCTCCTCCTGCCTTCAATTCTTTCCCAGGATCAGGGTCTTTTCCAGTGAGTCAGTTCTTCGTATCAGGTGGCCAAGATATTGGAGTTTCAGCTTCAGCATCACTCCTTCCAATGAATACTCAGGACTGATTTTCTTTAGGATTGGCTGGTTTGTTCTCCTTGCAGTCTGCACTGGTTTTAGGGCATGTGAGCTTCAGCAGTCACAGCATATAGCTCAATAGTTGTGGCACATGGGCTTTGTTGCCCCATAGCATGTGGAATCTTCCCAGATCAGGGATTGAATATGTGTCCCCTGCATTGGCAGGTGGATTTCCTTCCACTTTACCACCAAGGAAGTCCGAGGTGAACTCAAATCCCCCAAAATTCTGAAGATTCTGCTTAGCCATGAAAGTCTTTAAAGGGGAAACAGGAAGTAATCTTAGCTAATTATTGAGCTAAGGGGTCAAACTCACAGTCATCTCCCAGTGTTTGCAGGCTTGTTGACTCCTATGATCTTTCTTTAGATGCCATCTTGTTCACACAATTTTCTCACAAGGTACCTTGTTCACACAGTCTATTCGCAAGATGTCTACTTGCTTAGTTATCTGTTAATTACTTATTCTTCATTTCTACTTCTTTGATCAAGGAAAGAACCAACAAATTAAGCAAGGTACAGTGTGATCAAAAGATTTAAAAGTTGTGCTTGGGCTGGAGATGAGCAGAGCATGGCCTGCTGTTTTAAGGTTGGTTACAATATAGATCTGCTAAAGTGACAAGACAAAAGGAGCTTCCTGCAGAGAGCTCTTTCACGCAAAAATAAATAAATAAATAAAATAAAATAAAAAAATTGCTGCTTACATTCACTTTACAAACAAAGGTGAGAACCACAGAGAAGGGGCCATTTCATGGTGAATAGAAATTTCAGTGTCTCTGCCATCATTTCTTGGGGTGAAATATTTCAACATAGGACAGAAATAACTGCGGTCCCACAGAGATGCTGCAGAAACTTCTTTTCTATTAATAGCTACTTTTTAATGTTTTGCTTTCCTGGAGCATTTTCCTCCTGTAGGGGGAGAACACTCTGCATGGAAAAAGCAGCTGCTAGACAGACACTTAGGGCTTCACAGGTAGTGCTAGTGGTAAAGAGCCCTCCAGCCAGTGCAGGTGACCTAAGAGATGTGGGTTCAATCCCTGGGAAGGGAAGATCCCCTGGAGGAGGCAATGGCATCCCACTCCTGAAGCCTGGTAGGCTTCAGCCCATGGGGTCACAAAGAGACAGACATTTAGAAGAAGCTGGGTCTCAGGCTTCCTTCCTTCATCAAACATACAGTACAGTGCAGTGGTTCAAACTTGGGGGGAGGGGTGTGGGAAGCCTGAAAACAATATTAAAATTAATCTTTTTTTCTTCTTAATAAGCTCTGCAGAAAATTCTGTGGCATTAGACAGACAACAAAACAGCACGTAAAATACACAATAAATGTTCAACGTAGAACTTGAAGGTGAGTTATGGAGGTCCTATAAAGGTATATATAAATCAGATCTGGCAAAAGGCAGAGATGAGTGGGCACCAGACATTTGTGTCTCAGAGACTATGTGAAAGACCAAGGCTTCTGGGAGACTGGGAACTCTGCTTTCATCATCTACTTTCCCAGTGAAGATATTCAGAACTTTCTCTCCAAGATAAAGCAGCAGCTACCAGTGCAGATTCCAGCAATGCAATGATTTGCTGGCTGTGTGATCAAGGTGCATCTCGTAACTGATCTTAGTCCCTGTTTTTTACCTGGAACATCTGGATGCTAATGGTGCCTATGCTCTGGGGTCGTGGGAACAATTAGACAGGACAAGATGCAGTCTATTACAACAAAGAGTCTGGTGTATTAGTGCCCAGTAAAGAGTAACTGTATGGGTATCACACAGTGAAGTTTTTCACACTGGATGTAAGTGACTTGCTGCTCTACCATACCAGAGATGCCACGGTTTCTCCAAGGGGTGTCTGGGTGCCTCTGTTTAAGACCCCAAGGTCAATATAAAAATAAAAGACAGGACACAGAGTCTGATCTCCTTGTTTAGCATTCTGGAGCAACCAAAATCTCCCCTCCAACCCAAGCATATTTGCATCAGCATTCTTAAATTGCATGCTGTTTTCTAAGGATCATCATGATTCAAATTTTAATAATCTTGTTGAAAAACAAATCAAGAAATGAAAAGAAAAATAAGCTGGAGATATTGCATTTCTCTGGAAGGCTACCACTAATTAAGACATTGAAAGCAATTTTAACACCATTTCTCACCACCGTGACAAATCTGACAGGTTTACAAATTAGCATTCTGGGACTCTCACACTGAATGTTCATGTTTTGTCAGATTCTGTGATGGATCACAAATGGGCTTGATAATTGTCCCAAGCTGATACAATACCTTGCAAAAAGTAAAGCACATTCTCAGGTGATTGCAGGAAACTGGTCTTTTCATTTGCATTAAAAACTATTGTTTTTTGCAGTTATGAGAATAAATGAATAACATTTTGTAAGGCTAAGTTACTAATTCTACTTTAGATAAATTTCAGGTTCAAAAACGATTATATACCAGTCTCTGTGCTAGATATCCAAGCCATGTGGCCTACTTAGTAAGATCCTTCCAGGATATTTGGAACCCAAAATACAGATGGGAAATACTTCACAAAATGTGGGGTGACTCCAAATCAGTACTTTTCCAGCAAATAAGCTGCTCAGAATAATTTATCATCTTATGCACGGCAGCTGCTACTGGGCTCACTGAATCCCTGTCTCCCATAGGAGAGGAATAATTCAAGGGCAGTTCTGAAAGGTCACTTCTGCCAGGAAATTTTTGATAAATCAGCAGACATAAACCCTGGGTTAGGTTGCAATAGCTGTTTTCTTTTCTTTATCTTTCTTTTTGTTTTCTTCTCCTACACATCCTCACCCCCTTCTTGTCTTCTTCTTAATATAAAGCTATTTTGTGCAGGTAGATTGCTGAGCAGGAGGAGAGATTCAAGTTGAATTTTTAGAACATCTGGGGTTGAGCTCCAAAGGTTTTGAAAGTTGAGTTTCAAAATAATTTTAGACAGAGGAACCAGAAATAGAAGTATCCCTTTTCTAAATATTGTCCTTTTCCCATACATAGAGTGTTCTTCCTCTTTAGCCCAAGATAAAGACTTATAATCTTAGCACTGACATCCAGCATAAGTGGATTCTAGCCATGAGTTGGGAAATTACACCCATTATCTTGTTTACTTCCATCCGTTACCAAGTAAATAGTTTTTTTTTTTTTTTTTCCAGAAGAAAATAGACTCTGAGGAGTTAAGTGACTGGTTCAAGGTGACACTGCTAGCAATAAATCAGCATTCAGCTCAAGCCTCTGTGCCTCTGGCCCATGACTTTACTCCTGTTCTGTTTCACTGTGGCTTGGTTACTTTTATGGGGCTTCCTTGGTGGTGTGGCAATAAAGGATTTGCCTGCAATGCAGGAGACCCAGGTTTGATCCCTGGATCAGGAGGATCCCCTGGAGAAGGAAATGCAACCCACTCCAGCATTTCTGCCTGGGAAATCCCATGGACAGAGGACACTGATGGTTGCTTTTATCTGCTATTCTGTGAAAGACACAGATCATGTCTTTGCTCTGCTTCATAAATGCCTGTTCAGTGAACCTACAGCAGTTGCTCAACATGGGTTTATTGAAAGAATAAACAAACGAATAAGCAAATGAGTGCATGAAGCTACTATTGCTCCAATCACTTGCTAAACATTTCTCAATTTAATATCTGCAATGAACCAGGTCAGTGTTCCCAGAAGCACATCCTGAGACAGAGAATCACATGCACTTGATGTGTTAAGAAAGTGATCTCGGGAGAAAGAAGATGAAGAAAGAAAGATAGAACAAGGCATGAAGCTAAACAAAGATATGGTCTCAACTGGAGTCTGACTTCAGCCTGATCTCACAGGGAGTTCTAGAGAGGAGACTGGACCACAGAGTGCAATTAGACAAGAAGCAGACTTTTCTCAGTCAGTCATTAGCTATGAGCTGCCCATATGGGAGGGGACATAATCTCCCAATCAGACAGTTTCTATCAGTCAAGGGTGATTCTCTGGAGAAAAGGGCAGAAGTAGCTGGGGATGAGTACTCAAGGTGAAGGGGATGGGCAGGACCCAACAGCACCTTTTTGGGCAGACATTATTAGAGTCTTACAGACGTTTCCCGAGAGAAACCTCCATCGGTGTGCACTTCCAATGCCTGAAGCCCACTCTGACATTGCCATTCAGGGCCCACTCTAAGACCAACATTCCTCAGGATGTCTCCCTGGACCACTCCACACAGGGATCTTTCCTTTTCAGAAGTCCTACAAGTACTTTCCTGAACCAAATGTTTATACAGTTAATCATTGCTTTTTAATGCCTTGAGATTGTTATATATGCATATGATTATGTCTTCATTAAACCTGAACATTCCTCCAAGGCATAGATTGTGGCATCAAATGGCAGTCCTTACCTTGATGCACCTGGCCATATTAGATGTTGTCAGGGATGTAGTAGAAGGCATTGGTCCTGCATAATAATGAATAATGATAGACTGAAAGTAATAAATAATAATGTACACTCTGTAGTGCTTTCTATTTGTCAGGCAGTGTGCTAAGCACTCAAGTATCATTTCACATAATCTCCACAAATTTCTGTCAAGTAGTCTATTATTAGGAATGCTAAGATAAGAGAAAACCTGAATACAGAGTGACTTAAGCAAGTTAGCGATTTTTTTCATCCTGTATCTAAGAAATCTGGAGAGTATTCCTGATCTCGGTTTCAAGGCTCTCTGTGATTCTCTTGGACTTTTCTAAGTGCCTGTTACCCCATGCTTCCACAGTGGCTAATGCTGCTCCCACAAGCATTCGTTTGATTCAAGTCAGGAAGGATAAGTTGTTGCTGGCTGCATCAGACAGAGTAAAACCCTTTCCAAGAGATGCAAGGAAACTTCTGCTTCCATATTATGGCCCAAACCGTGTTATAGGGCCATTCTTTCAGCAGGAAAGGCTGCAAAATTATGCATTTCTTTTTCTCAGATTCTTCCTCATCCCAGTGGGATGAACTACAATAAGAGAGAACAAGAATTTGGCACGTCTATCAGGTCAACCCAAAGACATTATCTGCTGCATGTGATTACTAAATTCATCTCCACTTCACAGAATAGGAAACTGATACAATGAAGCAATTATCCACGAACTGGTAAGCAGTGCGTCCAGTATTCATATTCAATTATGACTGTATATTTTGCACTTTTGACTACTATGCTGTATTACCTCTTTAGTTACTATATCTTAGAACCACATTTCTATCTCAAAAATGATAACTCCAGGATAAGGATAATTTAGAGCACTACCTTAGAGCATTCGTCATTAACAATAAAAACATCTAAACCCTGGGTTAACATTTACTTCCAGCAAAGACTAACTGTGAGGAAGCTGAGTTTAGGTTCATAAGGAGAAGCTCTTATGATGTGAGTACAAAGAGGATGATGACCTCTGTTAAGCAGAGTGATGGAGCAGACATACATGTTGAATCCTCCACGCTTAATACAGAAGTCATCTAAAAAAGTCTACTTTTTTTTTTTTTTTTTTTACCTAGGAAAGATCACCAGTATTTTTTGATCTCAGAATGCCAAGGTGGTTTATACATCCTCATTTTGGTAGTTCAAACCTTCCTGGGTGAGACAATTCATTTAATTCTTTTTGAAACTCTGTGCAAATAAGACACAGAATAAGGTTTCTTTTTTTTTTTTAATTTAATGTTAAAATCTTTAATTCTTACATGTGTTCCCTTGGAAGAAGGTGTGGTATAAATGTGGAATTCAGGAAAAGTAGGGGTCCTAGCCACCCACTTTTTAATTTACAGGTAGAACTGACTCCCAGGACACAAGCAGAGACAATACAGTTGAGATGGTGTTGGGAAGGTGCCGGACGTGGCACCTGAGTGTACTGGAGTTTGCTCATACTGATGCAACAGAGTCCATTGCCACCATTTCTTCCCAACTCAGTGTTCAATGATGTCACATTGATACTTAAAATCATGTACAGTGGAAGTATCGATACTTACAGCACACATGTGACAAACAATACAAACAAGGGATTCCTCCCCCGCTCCCCCGAGAGCCAGTTGTTAAACATTGACTAGCACACCAACTCATTAAACTCTTCAGACAAGTAAAATCACGTTCCAAGAACAAAAAAAAAAAAAAAAAAAAAAAAAAAAGAAAGAAAGAAAGAAAGAAAGAAAAAAGAGGAAGGGAAACTGAACGAAGCAATATCTAATTTGTCTAGGATTTCAGGGACTCCTCAGATGTGCAATCCCAACTGCAATCCCCATTATTGATATGAAAGCGATATTATGTTTCCATCAGCAGCCTAGGGCTCTGGGTGGGTGGTGCTTTTTGGGCGACTGGCTTGGATTCCCTTAATCAGCATTTGTTTCTTGCTTTACACACCTGTTATTAACTATTGTAAATCCAATGGCATGTGGTTATATTTATGATAAATTACTTAAATAAGGGGGACACATTTAAACATTATCAAGTTCTTGAAGGCAAGCTTCCAGACCAGTTCACCTTGTGCTTTGGAGCTCTACTCTCCCATTCATTATCCCTCTGATGCAATGACTTTTCACAAGCAATCAATAGCTAACCTGATAAATGGGAGGGCTCCTTAAAAATCCATTGCTTGATTGCTGAGACTGAATGTTTTATTCATTGACAGCTGTAATTTATCATTTAGTGGAGAAGAGGAAAATGTTTGTTCTAGCTGTTCTCATCAATGTTGCCCAGCAGTGGGGCTTTCCATCTGCTTCCACAGAGCAGATTGACTTTCAGTTGGGGAATCACAGCTGTATTTAGAATGTCAGGTCATTAGCTATCTGTAAACAATCCAGATGCATTATCCTTCTCATTGTTCATAATTAAACTCCTCATTGTGGGAACTGTAGTGCAAAGTCTTTGATCTCATATTCAGGTTCCAAAAACTATGATGTATTTCTATCCACGTGGAAATAGCTCCTGGCACTAGGGAAATAGTCCAGTTCCCTAATGACACAGGGATAGCTACTATCATTGAGGACCTACTATATGCTAGACATTAGATTAGGTCATTATTTGCATTTTATAGTATAAAATCTTTATAGTAACTATGAATGACTTTCATTATTGCTGCCCATCTGATTCTCTGCAGGGGTGCATGGTGACAATATCAGAGTTCAATATAAAGAGTAGAAGCACTAGAAGTGATGAAGAGTAAGGGATTGATTACAGGGACTTGATCCTATGCCTTTGTGAGAGCAAGTTAGCACCTTATGTGTGGCTATTTATTCTGTATCTGATGTTTTATCTGTGGTCAACAGGGCTTCAGCAGGCAATAGGTAAGGGAAGATGGGCATGCAGTAGAAGAAAGCAAAGACAAATGGAAACCTGCAAAAAGCAGTTGGATCCTATGGAAATGGCCTGGAAGCCACTTTTGATGATGATGGTGTCTACAGAAAATCTGTTGCCATTATTTATACAGCTGCACATGAATCTGGCCCAAGTGTCCAAGGAGTTGAATGAGAAGACTTCAAAGGAGTTGGTGGAGCTGTCAGCCCAGTTGTGGCCACTGGAATGGGAGCAGCCTCAGGAGGAGAGTCAGCAGGGACCAGGGAACTGGCTGCATGTTCATGTCAATGAGTGAGCCAGCAGACCTGCAGCAGCTTTCAGGAGCTGCAACACATACTGGGCCTCTGAGGTATAATTCTAGACTGGCTCCTATTGACTGCAGTTATTGGCCTGTGTGCTGGTTCTCTCTCCCATGATGGCAGATAACAAACCTTCTATCTCCCACTCTTCAAGAAAGCTCTTCTCTTATCAGGCCCCAGAAGCAATCTGGCCATAGGCAGAAGGGACTCCAGGAGTGGCTCAGGAGCACAAATTTGGGAGCCCAAACAGAGTTTAAATCTGACTTCAAGTCCTCATGATGATCTCAGGCTTGTTAACTCTGAGCCTAGTTACTTCAAGTGAAAGATAAGTTGGTCATCAGTACACCTCTGGCTTGTGTGAGGATTTCATGAGAAAAGGTTGAATGCAATATGTTGTAATACCCATCAACCATGCTGGCTCCTTTCTCTTTCCCCTGTATCCACAATGGCCTTGTGTCCTTATCCTGACACCATAACCTTGCCTCACTGCCTATTCTTGAAGAACAAGCAGTTCTGTTCCCTTCTCACTGGTGCCCTGATTTGGAGCACAGTCCTCCCTATCCACAGGTCAGAGAATCCTGCCTGGTTGATGGAATCCTTTCTGGGGAACTGCCTTCTTGGAACTTTTAGAGTCTTTCCACTGATCTCGTCAGTGCCTTTGTTCCCTGGTGCATGGCTGAGAGCATGAGGAAAGGGAGTTTTCTGAGCCCTATGAGAACATGGCTTCCCTTGAAGAGTATTATGATGACATGGATGTGGATTCTGTTGAAGGAGAGGATGAGGAAGATCTCAGTGGCTCTGCTACAGATGCTTCAGTACTGCCCCTCTCTGCTGTCCCCACAGGTCTCTGTAGATGGTCAGACACCCCCTAGGCACCTGCAGTGGGCTCTGACCCTACCACAACCCCACTTCAGGATGGGGTCCCTTTTCAAGGTCTAGATCATCTCAGTCTTCTCCACTCTTGGAGTTATCCAGGTCAAGCCTATATGTCACCTGTGTTTATAAATGACAACTAATACTTGGGAATTTCCTAGTTATAAAATATTTTCTCCAAATTTTCTTTACCCATAGATTTTAGGCTTTCATACAGTGATCCCAACTTGGATATCTTACTCTTCCCTTTGTTCACTCTTCGCTTCCTGAGAGCGGTTGCTCCCATCTCAGTTAACTCTGCCAGTAACCTGTTACACAAGTCATTCCAAATGTCACATTTTCTGTTCACTGACTTCCTGCAACCCTCTGAGTAATCTTTCTAATATTCTCTGTAGTTCATCTATTTCTATTTTGCAACTGAAGAAAGACTTTGATATGGAGTTCCACAAACTGTTAGGAAAAAAAGTTACACATTGTCTGGTCATCTCCAGTTTTGTAGATGAGGGAATTAGGAATCAGAAAAACAATGGGCTTGTCCCACTCTTGTGATTAATGAGGTTCAATAACAGATCTTTTCTCCCCTTAGTCAATTGACTCTAGTCAGAGGCAACATTCATCTACCTCTAATCTTAAACCAGTGCACTAGAGACTAAGTCCAAGGCCTCTCTACAAGCATGCCCCTTCTCATTTGCTTTATTCTCAGTAGATGCAAAGAGAAGCAACCCCTTGAGTACCATGTACTCTTCCTTCCCAGGTTTATCTGTGATGCCCCTTGACCCCTCTGATGCTTTTAAGGAATCAGGGTGAATATCTGAAATATAAGATATTTTTCCAGCATGATTCAGGCTTTCTTGCCCCTTTTCCTGTAACTCCCAATAGAGTGGTGTCCTCAAGACACAAAGACCCAAGGAGGAGCAGTGATGGATGAATTAGCATCTGGTTCCAAATGTCCTGTGTGGGATCTTATCCAGGAATAGTTGGATCATGTGGATTGTGTGGGGTTTCTTGCTTTCAGTATCCAAGTCTGCTTTCTGGTGGGCCCTAAACCCAAGAGATGACTGATGGTTCCACAGTGCTGCAGGTGCAAGGAAGTAAACTGAAGGCACAATGGCCAGCCTTGTTCCAAGGAAAAAGACACAGAACAGGGGCGGGGGGTTGGAGGGAGAGATAGAGAAGACAGGAGGAACAGGGAAAGAAGACTTGACCTCTCCATCTGTCCCCTAAGTTCAGGAAGACACATCTTTCGGACTTCTCTGGTAGTCCAGTGGTCAAGACTCTATGTTCTTCCACTGCAGAGGGCACAAGTTTGATCCCTTGTTGGAGAACTAAGATCCAACATGCCAGAATATGCAGCCAAATATATAAGTCAAATTAAGAACATTTCTTTAATAGAAGTTCTTTTAAAATGTGCCATGACAGTGGAAGATTCAAGTGTAAGTGGTCTACCAAAAATCTGAAAAGCAGAAAGAAATGAAGGGCAGAGAAGAGAGGACAATATAAAAGGATAAGAGAAGACAAAAGAAAAGAAAAGTAAGGGGAGAGAGCGGAGTAGATGGTAGAGAGGGCAGAGGAAGGGAGTGGAGGAGTGGAGGAAGGGAAAGGGGAAGAGCTCCTACCAGAGCCTGACAAACTGACAGTGCTGGTGGTGGAGGTGTGCAGGGTGTGGACACCTCTGCAGGTGGGAGCTTACTTTCTGGTGGAAACAGGGATTAGCTGCTGGCATTGTCATTTTCCTTCTATGGTGTACTCTTTGTGAGTAACACTGTCAGCCACCTCCTATTCTAGGATGAAGTATATCTCTGTGATCTCTATAGCCGAAAGAGTGCCTGGAAGAGAGAAGATGATCAGGTGGGGAAAGTAAAAAATGATTGATTTTGCACAACACCTAAAGTAAAAGACTAACAACCACAGACCCAGAAAGGTTAACCCTTTGCAGATAAAGCCTGAATGCACTCTCTGTTTAGCATCAAACCATAACAGGTGGGATTCAAGGTCAATAAAAGGTCACTTCACTCTTCTCAAGACTTTTCTTTAATAACACTGGTGAGAGCAACTGAGATCCACACCTGGAAAGGCCCCTCTAAAGGCTTCCTGGTAGCACAGGAGAAGTGGCATGGGTTAGAAGCTGCTTTCTACATGGTTGGCCCCCATCTCAATTCTTTAGCCAGAGAGACCAGCACAAGTCAGACTAGACCACATCACACTGCTTGGCCCCAGCTGGATTCTTCACATTTAGAAAAAACAAGGGATGAACTAATCTTAGTCCCAAGGTCTCCTTATCTTTGGAGTAGCCAGGTTCAGGCTTCAGACTGCAGCCTCTGAGCTTTTCTTGCTCCCCAAGATTCTTGCCCATAATGTCTTTCAGGACACCCTGACTCCACCCTCTTTCTTGGTATTTCACCTGGATGTCCCTGGATCATGGGTATTTTCTTGCAAGATCTGCAAAGGGTCCTTATACTCCTCACCAGTTATCCCTGATCTGATTAATGGTTCAAAAGCCAAACTGCACTCTCTGTGGTAACCCCACATTCTTACAAAGACGAATATTTTAAAAAATTTATGTGAAGGAGACTGTCAACATTACTATTTAGTTATACTGCTAATTAACCTTCAACTATTTGTATAGCACATAAGTAATAACATTGCCTATATATGCAAGAGAAGTCTGATCACTGAAATGTGCATGACAAAGAGATTATTTAAGTGAATGCCTTTAAAATGTACCAATTTTAAAAAATAGCAAAAATATCATTTGACATTTATTTTTGTGGGCCACCATTACAGACCATCACATCTTGCTGCCAGTTGTGAGACTTTCTTCAAGCACAGCTGCCCTGGATAATCTAACAAGTATATATGTCAGACATATACATAGCATGTATCAATTTTTTTCAAGCCTCACAGCAACACCTCAGAAGAAGGTAAATCCCTTTTACAAATTAATTTCTTAATGCACAAATCAATTAAGCAGCTTGGAGCATATCGTGACTGAGTGACAAAGCTGAGACAAAGCTACACTGTGATGTGCTCTGGAGTTCACGCTCTGCTCACTGGACTGGTCCCCTCTTTTGTATACTATTGGTCAGTGTCTTTCCACTTACAATTAGTGTGAGTCTATGTTTTCATCTACAGAGCTTCTGGAATGCTAATCCCTGGATGGCACAGTGCTACTCTTAGCGTAATTAATTTTTCTTTCATTAGTTCATTCATACTACATAGACTAGGACAAGAAATATTTCAAAGAAAAACTTCAAAGTAACATTTGGTGATTTTCAAGGAAATTCTATATTCCACCACTTAATTTTGTATTTCTAAAATAATGTCTGTTAATGATTGCCTTTTGTTATGCTATCAATGTTTTTAGTGACCAACTCTTCCTATAATACAATGCATTCAGATTTGAGGCAAATTGGAGGGAGATCTCACATTGAATGAGAAGAATGAAAAAGATGATCAGACCTGCAAATTCAGGATACAGAATAGAGAACATGGATTCTGAAATATCCTGTTCTGCCTGTTGTGGTTACAAACAGAATCAGTACTTAGTGGGATGGGAGGCATCCTGTGAAGGTGAGTCATGTGAGAGAAGCATGTTATTGATGCAGTGGTCATAACATCTCTCAACAACAATGGTTTCCTCTGCTAGCTTCCCAATAATTAACTATTTCTAATATAGTTAGTTCACAATTTGTATGCTTTCTGTGTGCAAGATAAATTACTGCAGGCTTGAAAAGCAGAGAACCTGGAAACATATTGAGTATAAAGAGAGATTTGACAAAAATGCAGCCAGAATGGGGCTGGCTGGCTATGGGCAGGTCTAATCAACTTCTGTCACAAAAGGGCTCTTCTCCCTGACCTTGTGTGTGTGTTGCATTCCAGGCCACTATTCAGGCAGTCCTACACAATTTGTGTATAAATAAATTACATAAACAACTATCCAGATAACTTACTCCCTGAGCAGAAGAACTCTGTTAGCTTCAGTGTTTATGTGCTGGCCAAGAATTAAACCACTGCTACAGAGTACTTAGGGTTTGTAGGCTAGAAGAGCTTTTCAGTAAGAAAACTGAAGCGCAAAGAGGAAAATGAAGATTTGCTCAAATTCTCAAAGGTGGTTGTTGGTAGGGGCAGGAAAATTCAGGTCTCTTGATGAAATTCTCTTTTCAATCCTTCTGTGACTCCCACATCAATGTCAGGTAGCCTTCCTGAGTATAGGCTTCTTGTTTTTGATGTGTTCGGTGAACACCAAGATCTGTTTTTGGAGAAGTGGCTACTCACTATTCCAGAGGCTACCCACTACTTCCCTGGGTCAGTGACTGCAGACGAGGTGAGCTTTCCTCAGAGAAATTGGTGAGTTGGAACCTCTCCCTATTTCATGAGTTTGATTAACTGGAACAAATCCCTCAAACATCTCGATAAAATTATACACTCTTTCCACTAGTCAGTAGTCACTTGTGAAGTCGCTCAGTGATATCTGACACTTTACTTTCAGCTATTGTTAATTATTCCTAAAGCAGTTTTATAATCAAAATATATTAGAACAGTTTTCAGTTCAGTTCAGTTCAGTCGCTCAGTCATGTCCGACACTTTGCGACTCCATGAACCGCAGCACTCCAGGCTTCTCTGTCCATCACCAAGTCCCAGAGTTCACCCAAACCCATGTCCATTGAGTCGGTGATGCCATCAAACAATCTCATCCTCTGTTGACCCCTTCTCCTCCTGCCCTCAATCTTTCCCAGCATTAGAGTCTTTTGAAATGAGTCCAGTCTTCATATCAGGTGGCCAAAGTATTGGAGTTTCAGCTTCAACATCAGTCCTTGCAATGAACACCCAGGACTAATCTCCTTTAGGATGGACTGATTGGAACTCCTTGCAGTCCAAGGGACTCTCAAGAGTCTTCTCCAACACCACAGTTCAAAAGCATCAATTCTTCGGCACTAAGGTTTCTTTATAGTGCAACTCTCACATCCATACATGACTACTGGAAAAACCATAGCCTTGACTAGACAGACCTTTGTTGACAAAGTAATGTCTCTGCTTTTTAATATGCTGCCTAGGTTGGTCATATGCCAGCAAATTTGGAAAAACTCAGCAGTGGCCACAGGACTGGAAAAGGTCAGTTTTCATTCCAATTCCAAAGAAAGGCAATGCCAAAGAATGCTCAAACTACTGCACAGTTGCACTCATTTCACACATTAGTAAAGTAATGCTCAAAATTCTCCAAGCCAGGCTTCAGCAGTACATGAACTGTGGAATTCCAGATGTTCAAGCTGGTTTTAGAAAGGGCAGAGGAACCAGAGATCAAATTGCCAACATCCGCTGGATCACGGAAAAAGCAAGAGAGTTCCAGAAAAACATCTATTTCTGCTGTATTGACTATGCCAAAGCCTTTGACTGTGTGGATCACAATAAACTGTGGAAAATTCTGAAAGAGATGGGAATACCAGATCACCTAACCTGCCTCTTGAGAAACCTATATGCAGGTCAGGAAACAATAGTTAGAACTGGACATGGAATAACAGACTGGTTCCAAATAGGGAAAGGAGTACGTCAAGGCTGTATATTGTCACCCTGCTTATTTAACTTCTATGTAGAATACATCATGAGAAATGCTGCTCTGGAAGAAGCACAAGCTGGAATCAAGATTGCTGGGAGAAATATCAATAACCTCAGATATGCAGATGACACCACTCTTATGGCAGAAAGTGAAGAGGAACTAAAAAGCCTCTTGATGAAAGTGAAAGAGGAGAGTGAAAAAGTTGGCTTAAAGCTCAACATTCAGAAAATGAAGATCATGGCATTTGGTCCCATCACTTCATGGCAAATAGATGGGGAAACTGTGGAAACAGTGGCTGACTGTATTTTGGGGGCTCCAAAATCACTGCAGATGGTGATTGCAGCCATGAAATTAAAAGACGCTTACTCCTTGGAAGAGAAGTTATGGCCAACCTAGATAGCATATTCAAGAGCAGAAACATTATTTTGTCAACAAAGGTCCTATTCAAGGCTATGGTTTTTCCTATGGCCATGTACGGATGTGAGAGTTGGACTCTGAAGAAAGCTGAGCGCTGAAGAATTGATGCTTTTGAACTGTGGTGTTGGAGAAGACTCTTGAGAGTCCCTTGGACTGCAAGGAGATCCAACCAGTCCATCCTAAAGGAGATCAGTCCTGAGTGTTCTTTGGAAGGAATGATGCTAAAGCTGAAACTCCAGTACTTTGGCCACCTCATGCGAAAAGTTGACTTATTGGAAAAAAACTCTGATACTGGGAGGGATTGGGAACAGGAAGAAAAAGGGATGACAGAGGATGAGATGGCTGGATGACATCACCAACTCGATGGGCGTTAGTTTGAGTGAACTCCAGGAATTGGTGATGGACAAGGAGGCCTGGCATGCTGCAACTCATGGAGTCACAAAGAGTCGGACACGACTGAGCATCTGAACTGAACTGAGGTTGGCCATAACTTTCCTTCCAAGAAGGAAGCGTCTTTTAATTTCATGGCTACAATCACCATCTAAAGTGACTTTGGAGCTCAGAAAAATAAAGTCAGCCATTGTTTCCACTGTTTCCCCATCTATTTGCCAAGAAGAGATGGGACCAAATGCCATGATCTTCGTTTTCTGAATGTTGAGCTTTAAGACAACTTTTTCACTCTCCTCTTTCACTTTCATCAAGAAGCCCTTTAGTTCTTTTTCACTTTCTGCCATAAGGGTGATATCATCTGCATATCTGAGGTTATTGATATTTCTCCCAGTAATCTTTATCCCATCTTGTGCCTAATCCAGTGAAGCATTTCTCATGATGTACTCTGCATATAAGTTAAATAAGAACAGTTTTAACACACTTTAAATTCATCTTATGAAGTGAATCTGAATTGGGTTCTAGAACTCTGGAAGGATGGCTCCTAGAACTCCTCCTGGAAATTTTTTTTATTGCCTTTGTTCCCTCTTGGAGTGGTATGATGCCAACTGTGCCAAGTTGCTTCAGTCTTGTCTGACTCTTATATCCTATAGACCATAGCCCACTAAGTTCCTTTGTCCATGGGATTCTCCAGGCAATAATACTGGCTTGGATTGCACTTCCTTCTCCAGGAAACCTTCCCCAGCCAGGGATCAAACCCATGTCTCTTATATCTGCTGCATTGACAGGTGGGTTCCTTACCATTAGTGCCAGCTAGGAAGCCTCACATATGGGCAACAGTTTTCTAATTCTCCTGCCTGTTTTATCCTTATTCAAAGCAAAGAGAAACCCAGGAAACACTAAAACAAAAGTTTTGAGAACAAATCCATTTGATTGTGGATAGACAGATCATGCTATAATAACTAACAACCACCAGACTTCAGTCTTACACAACAAAAGTTTATGTCTAATCCCCCTCATGGGATGTCCATTCTGGAATATAGGCAGTTCTTTGGGGCTATTTTTACTGCTTCAGCCAGGAAGAGACACCTGTGTCTGATGCTCTTATTTCATTGACCAGACCTGTCCAGGGCCCCACTTAGTGCACACTGCAAAGAGCTGGGACTGTAGCCACTTGTGCACTCAGTCAGGAAAGAGGCTTGTATACTGTGAGTGCTTAAGTCTGTATGAGTTTGAGTGAACTCTGGGAGTTGGTGATGGACAGGGAGGCCTGGCGTGCTGCGATTCATGGGGTCGCAAAGTGTCGGACACGACTGAGTGACTGAACTGAACTGAATTGAAGCTTAAGTTCCCATCTTCAGACTCTGTTCCTACCCTTACACAGCCTCCCTTGTGAATGTTGCCTTATTCCAGCATCCTGAAAGTGATGGCCTTTGCCATAACTCTTATTTTCCACATCTGATGGGAAAACTGGTCTTGTCAACCTCACCCCCTTAATATCTTCAGTGTACACTTTTGTCTTTATTGCTAATAAGTCCTCATCATGGCTAGAAAGTATCTCTATTAGTAATGTTCCCTTCCAATCTATTCTCCATCTACAGTAAGAATAGTTCTTTAATATAAATCTGATTTTGTCATTCATCTTCTCAACAACCTTTAGGGAACACTTATAGTTTTAGGTTCCTTGTAAGGAAAGCTATGGCAAACCTAGACAGTATATTAAAAAGAAGCACCATCACTTTGCCAAGAAACGTCTGTGTCATCAAAGCTGTGGTTTTTCCAGAAGTCATGTATGGATGTGAGAGTTGAACCATAAAGAAGGATGAATGCTGAAGAATTGATGCTTTTGAAATGTGGTACTGGAGAAGATTCTTGAGAGTCCCTTGGACTTCAAGGAGATCAAACCAGTCAATCCTAAAGGAAATCAACCCTGAAGATTCATTGGAAGGAATATGCTGAAGCTGAAGCTTCAATACTTTGGCCACCCAATGTGAAGAGCCAACTCATTGGAAAAGACCCTAATGCTGGGAAAGATTGAGGGCAGGAAGAGAAGGGGGCAACAGAGGATGAGATGGTTGAATGGCATCACCAACTCTGTGGACATGATTTTGACAAAATTCTGGGAGAGAGTGAAGACCTGGGAAGCCTGGTATATTGCAGTCCATGAAGTCACAAAGAGTTGGACATGACTTAGCAACTGAACAACAATAATAATAGATTCAGGCTTTGGTCCAAACTCCCTAGAGGTTAGGCCTTCTTGGCACTCCCTTTCATGGCCCAGTCTCATCCTCCACCACACCACAGCCTGCCCTTTATTCTGGGCACATGGGATGAATTGCAGGTGTGAAAACCCTTTGAAAAACACAATGCCTTTGCACAAATCTCCTCGATTTGCTAGAGTCCCTAATCCCTTCTCTACCTCATTATTCAAAACCCACCTCACATATCAATCCTTTGTCTAGATGCCAACCAGAAGGCATTTACCCTTTCTCTGTGATCCTTTTTTTGTTAGTCACTGTTATAAATTTATCCAGCCACATTTTAATCATTATTTCAAAGGCCTACTTTGACAAATTCAGGGAGACCACTTGAAGGCAGGGCTGTTATTTACAGCCATGTGTCTCACAGGACCAGACAAACAAATTGCCACATGGCAGGAAATCAGTGAATGACTGTGGAATGAAAAACTCTGGAACACCATCTATCAAATGGAGCAAGAATTTTGAGTGACCACAGCCTTATATGTCTGTATGTACCTGTGTGAATTGTTTATGTGAGCATCTATGTGTAATCAAATTTTTCTTAACTTTCTAAATCATTGTGAAGTGCCCATCTTGGTAAGGTATCTTCAGAACTGTGGTTATGGAATGAGAAAACACAATGGCCTTCAAACCTTGTGCTTATCTAGGGAGGAATTAGATAAAGGCCCTCCCAGAGAGGCCTTCCAAGAAATGCCCACAGTTCTGTTTCTGGGCAACTGGATCTCATTGGGACTGTAGATAAGAAATTTTGTCAAGTTGAGAAGTGTGTCATTCCACACTTGGACTTTAAGTCTCTGTCATTAGGCCTGGGAAAGTTGCTCTAATTTTATCTGGTCAAATTTCCTGACGTCTCCACTGGACTAAGGTATGGCAAGGACAGATGACAGGAGAGCAGTGCTCCAGCCAAGCAGAAGGACATGGGCAGGGAGTGAACTGGAGTCTTCTTTTGCCTACAGTCTCCTACTCTGAAGCATGAGCAGGTCACAGTTCTGCTCATGAGTCTCCATTGACTGTTTCTTTCCTCCCACCCTCCTCTCTCCATCCCCTTACTCTGAACTCTGGCATTTCCTCAAAATAGGGTACACCATTCATGCCTTTCCTTGCCTATCCTTCCTGACTTAGTGGCTCAGCTATTGATTCAAAGCCCCTCTCATGCTTGTCCCAGCCTGGTTACTTTTCTCTCCTCCGTTCCTGTCCCCCTAGCTTTTCCCCCATCTTTATACCCTCAGTAATGCTACTATGTTCATCTACTACTGGCCCACAAGCCCTTCTCAGCCAGTTACCAGATCTGATTCATCTGTCTCTCACAACAAAACTCACAGCTCCCACAGAGCACTTGGTCAGCAGCCTTTTGTGAGAGAAGCAGGGGTTGGGTAGGCAGCTTAGTGAATGTGGGAGTGGGTGTAGGTCCATATAGGTGAATGGATGGTGGTAAGGGAGGGGGTGAATATGTGGGGAGGGTGTGTTCATGAGTTAGGCAGTGGTGCGTGAGTTCAGGGGTTATGAGTGAGTACATGAGTGAGCTGGAGTGGGCAGTAAGCAAGCGGGCAAGTCAATGGGGGAGTGGGGGTGTCAGTGGGCATCTGAGTGATTTGGGGGTTGAATAGGTGGGTCAGATGTGGAAGGCAAGCAGACAGTGGAGTGGAGTGGAGAAGAGAGCAACATGACAAAGCCAAAGTGGGAGACAGAGCCCTCACTCTCGGCACTTATGCTGCCCCCAACCCTCTCTCTGAATATTAGCTCCTGTCACTTCACACCCTCACTGTCTTCCAATTTATTCAAATATGTGCCAAAGACTCATTCAGAAGCAGAAGGTGCAGACCATGTGGAACCTACTTCAGCCCAGAGACTGATGTGGAGGAAGGCATCTTCTGCTGGACCCTTCACCACATTCCCTGGAAGAGAAGAGGTGACAAGGCTCAGGATGAACAACTCCTTTCTGGCAGAGCCCTCACATTCAGCTGTGGCACCAAGAGAGACCTGTAGATGACAGCGTACATGCGCTACACAGGCCCACTGATGTGACCATGGGCATGGCTTTTTGAGAGCAGAAACAGTGTCCTATTCATCCGTGAGTCCTCAGGACCCAGCTCAAAGCTGACAGAAGGGGGCTCAGAGACTAGGAAGTGAAGGGTTCAAGGGAGAGGACTGTCAAATGCACTGGAGAAAATAACAACCTCTCTGAACTTAATGTTCACATCCACAAGTTGAGAACCCTGAGAGGACCTAGCACTATATTACTTTTGGATTTGAAAAATAAATTGTAACTGAAAAACTGAGGGCATTAAAAGAATTATAGCAAGTTGGGTAGTGCTTGGAGTCTTAGTTCATAATCAGACTGAAATCACAAGCAATGTCAGTGGGTGAGAATGCTATTTCCTTAATGGTAGAACCTTAAGAAAGACATGTTTTGAAAGTTAATGAACAGGGAAGAGACAAAAAGAAACATGATTTGTTTAAAAAAAATATGGACGAAGAATTCTCAACAGATTCACAGCATTAGTAATTCTGATTGTCTGATATTTGTGTGGCAAGGGTAGTCCACTGACTTATGAAATCACATTAATGGACAGTTACAAATTTCATTGCTTTTATTAACTGCTTAAAATGTTATTTACTTGATTGAATTACAGTTCTGGCCATTAACACTTTGAAATAACAGCCCCAGTTAATTAGCATGGCATTACTGTGTCAGTGCCATGACTATCCTTGGAGGATTATGTCAGCACCAAAGCGCCCAGGGTGACGGAGATGCCCAAAGTAAATGCCGCCAGAACCAGCAGTATTGGAGTATCACTGCACACCTTAGCTTATGGGGCTTCTCATCAATACATCTTCTATTCAGGGAATGAAAAGACCTTCTCCAGGGCTCTTAATGTCCCTTCAGTGGACCCCCAAGTCTAAAAGAGGAGGGACCCAACATGATCTGATGTGCACCAGGTGACCTAGGTAAGGTATCTCCTTGTAACCTTGTAACAGGAGGGTGCATATTTCTGTCTATATTTACAAACAAGAAAATGAATGTTAAAGTGACTCACTGACATGCCCACATACTACAGCTGTTAAGTGATAGAGTGGAGCTGGACTCACATTACTCTGGCCCACAAGCCACCCAATCTGTCATATTTCAGGAGCTTTCTGAAGCATCAGAATAGGAGGCTACATCTAAGGGTGTGAGTTTTCTATTTCCACAGTGTGGCAGTGCCATGACCTCTGCCACCAGCCAAGTTGCCATGGGAGTCTGTGGGCATGTTTTGGATCACATATCAAACCATCAGACTCCTCACAAGGAATCTCCCCTCTAGTGCAGAGTAAAGTCACGGGTTGCCTGATAAGTTGAGCCTCTCTTTTGATGAACAGCTTCTGCTACAGTCACTTTTAGCTTTTTTTTTTTTTTTTCTCTTTTTACAAGAAATGGACAGTGTAATAAACATCTAGCTCCTTTGTTTCTCAGTGGAGCTGTGTGTGTTCAGCACTGGCCTCACTGGCCTTGCATTTGGCTGGAAGCAGTGCTCTTATTAAATCAGAAACCAAAGAGGACCCCTGCCCTTTAGCCCTGACCCCAAGACAAGCCTGAGGCTGGCCTCATCCTGACATCACCAAGGAGTCTGACATTTAAATGCCAACATCTCTCCAAAGATCCGTGATGAAAGCAGTAGGCCATGCACAACTTTTTATACTTCATTTCCCATTATAGGAAAAAAAGGGAAAATGTCAGAGGAAATTCAGTTCTGAAACCCAAGGCAAATTTCTCATTGGGCAGAGAGGGATACAGCTATGAGGTGACTTCAAGAGACATTGGAGCCCCTCCAGAGTCACTTCATGTCCTCAGACTGCTGTCTGAAATCTTGCCATCAAGTGGCTGGCCATTGCTGAGTATCTGCTATGTGCCAAGGACTGTGCCTGAGCTTTTGCATGCTCTTTCTCTGTTCCTCTACCTCCTTACCTCTCCTGAAAGTCAGATGGTGTAGCAAGTCTGAAAAAGATAGGCTTGGCAAAATAGGGAGAAATCCAGAACCTGCCAGACATGTGGCCTTGGCATGGTGATATCCCCACTGTCCAGAGGCTGGTGATCAGCCTGCAGTTTCAGAAATGGAGTTCGGTGAACAGGGCCTTCATTCATTCAGTGTTTGTTGAGTACTTCCTTGGAAAGCTACTTGTCTAAGTTCTGAGGATTTACTGGTGCATAATGGAGGAGTTTCTTCACAGAGTTTCTCTTCTGGTCGGGAACCTGCAAGTAAACAAAAATGGTAATTGTGGACCACAGTGCCTACTTGTAAACAACAGTATAGATGAGAGAGAGAAGGTGGGAGGGATGAAAGGGGACAGGCGCCATTAATCAGCTCCTGAAATGACATCCAGAGTATCAGTTCATTAATTCACTGGGAGAACAAAGTGCAAATAGGCCTAGACCCTGTGCTGTTACCAGTGTTTTCTCTGAGATAGATCAATGAACTCAAAACAGTGATGAGAAAGTGCTTGACCAGTTGGGACTCAAAGAGATGAATTCAGTGTAGAAATAGCATGTCCAACTATGGCATATCCACTGAGCCAGCCTGGTGTCTGTGTTACCAACTTGGGAATATTTGAAGGTCCTCTGGACCACACTGACCTTGGGACTCCTGCATTTGTCTTTTTGACTCTGCTTTTGTGACCCCTTGTACCTTTCTTCTGACTGACCTCACCTTTCTATAAGCCACTTTACTTATTGTTTCCCTAGCTTGGCTTCTCAAGAGGTCAGGGGCTGGAAAAACAAATCTGCATGAGGAACAAGAAGGTAGGAAAATGTCTCAGAGAAGAGAAAGTCCAGACAAGGATGAGTATGGAGCTAGCTCTCATGAGTACAGGAATCCAGAGAAATTCCTGAAGAGGTCTACGAACACTTTTACCCACTTCAACTCCTGACCCAACTTGGTAGAGGGTGGCCCAAGGTATTAATTCTGTGATGTTTCTATGCTGTACAAGCATCAAGGCTAAGGTACACAGATGCCCCAGCTGTAACAACAGGAGGATCTCAAGGCATAAAGTAGTAGTAGTACTGAAAGTCACTCAGTTTTGTCCAACTCTTGTGACCCCATGGACTGTAGCCCGCCAGGCTCCTCTGTCCATGGGATTCTCCAGGCAAGAATACTGGAATGGGTTGCCATTTCCTTCTCCAGGGGATCTTCCTGACCCAGGAATCAAACCTATGTCTCCTGAACTGCAAGCAGATTCTTTACTGACTGAGCTAGGAGAGAATCCCTAAGGCATAAAGGGGGAGATCCAAAACACAGGTCAGAGGTAAGGCTCCATTGAGTAGAGTCTGGTAAAGGGGCCCTAACAGTAGTGGCTGGAGTGAGATGAGACTTAGAGGATCTGAGTGGGGCACAAGAGATGTCCTGCACATATTAATAAAATCCTTCATTTTTAAGTCAAAATGTTGACTTAGAATTTGACCAATATCCTACTTTAACCAGTTACTCTTCAATTAAGTTTTACTTGCTTGGCAGTTGTTCCATGTCTTGAAGCTGGCTTGGCCCAACCCTGCTTTTTACATACAAACTTAGCAGTTTATTTCTATTAGGGAAACCAGAGTCTCCAATTTATAAATGTACCATTAAAACATAAATAAACATTTATAACAAGGCTCAGATAAAAGGAGCTTTCCTCAATTCACCATACCCATTGATGCTGAGAGAGGCCTTGAACATAGTTTGCTACATTTTTGCAAATTATGCTCCCAAGAGGCCTGCTAAATTCTGAAATTTTACATATTTTTATTTGGATTGCTTCAATAAATTCTTTTTCTGAATCAACTTATTTTCTTGTTTGTCTTAATAAGCATTTTAATGCTTCTTCATTGCCTGTAGAAAAGCTTGTAAACACCTTATAATGGCTTTCAAGATTCTCCAAGAACTTCCCAAACAACATTCCCTTCCTAATAAACCAGTCAGTGAAATGACTGACAGCTCTTAGACACATTTAAGACCTTCATGGTCCCTGCCTTTACTATTTCTTGTACTTGGCATTCCCTGGAATACAAAAGTAGAAAGTCAAGAAACACCTAGGGTAACAGGCAAATTTGGCCATGGGATATGGAATGAAGCAGGGCAAAGGCTAATAGAGTTTTGCCAAGAGAACACATTGGTCATAGCAAACATCCTCTTCCAACAACACAAGGGAAGATTCTACACATGAACATTACCAGATGGTCAACACTGAAATCAGATTTATTATATTCTTTGCAGCCAAAGATGGAAAAGCTCTATACAGTCAGCAAAAAAAGACCGGGAGCTGACTGTGGCTCAGATCATGAACTCCTTATTGCCAAATTCAGACTTAAATTGAAGAAAGTAGGGAAAACCACTAGGCTATTCAGGTATGACCTAAATCAAATTCATTATATTTATATAGTGGAAATGAGAAATAGATTTAAAGGACTAGATCTGATAGACAGAGTGCCTGATGAACAATGGATGGAGGTTCATGACATTGTACAGGAGACAGGGATCAAGACCATCCCCATGGAAAAGAATTGCAAAAAAGCAAAATGGCTGTCTGGGGAGGCCTTACAAATATCTGTGAAAAGAAGAGAAGCAAAAAGCAAAGGTGTCTGATGCAGGATACAGGATGTTTGGGGCTGGTGCACGGGGATGACCCAGAAAGATGTTATGGGGAGGGAGGTGGGAGGGGGGTTCATATTTGGGAACACATGTACACCCGTGGTGGATTCATGTCAATGTATGGCAAAACCAAAACAGTATTGTAAAGTAAAATAAAGTAAAAATAAAAATTTAATTGAAAAAAAGAGAAAGATATAAGCATCTGAATGCAGAGTTCCAAGAATAGCAAGGAGAGATAAGAAAGCCTTCCTCAGTGATCAATGCAAACAAATAGAGGAAAACAACAGGATGGGAAAGACTAGAGATCTCTTCAAGAAAATTAGAGATATCAAGGAAACATTTCATGCAAAGATGGGTTCGATAAAGGACAGAAATGGTATAGACCTAACAGAAGCAGAAGATATTAAGAAGCGGTGGCAAGAATACACAGAAGAACTCTACAAAAAAGATCTTCATGACCAAGATAATCACGATGGTGTGCTCACTCACCTAGAGCCGGAAACTCTGGAATGTGAAGTCAACTAGGCCTTAGAGAGCATAACTATGAACAAAGCTAGCGGAGGTGATGGAATTCCAGTTGAGGTATTCCAAATCCTGAAAGATGATGCTGTGAAAGTGCTGCACTCAATATGTCAGCAAATTTGGAAAACTCAGCAGTGACCACAGGACTGGAAAAGGTCAGTTTTCCTTTCAATCCCAAAGAAAGGCAATGCCAAAGAATGCTCAAACTGCCACAAAATTGCACTCATCTAACACACTAGTAAAGTAATGTTCAAATTCTCCAAGCCAGGCTTCAGCAGTATGTGAACTGTGGACTTCCAGATGTTCAAGCTGGTTTTAGAAAAGAAATTGCCAACATCTGCTGGATCATAGAAAAAGCAAGAGAGTTCCAGAAAAACATCTATTTCTGCTTTATTGACTATGCCAAAGCCTTTGACTGTGTGGATCACAATGAAGTGTGGAAAATTCTGAAAGAGATGGGAATACCAAACCACCTGACCTGCCTCTTGAGAAACTTATATGCAGCTCAGAAAGTACCAGATAGAACAGGACATAGAATAACAGACTGGTTCCAAACAGGAAAAGGAGTACATCAAGGCTGTATATTGTCACCCTGCTTATTTAACTTCTATCCAGAGTACATCATGAGAAATGCTGGGCTGCAAGAAGCACAAGCTGGAATCAAGATTGCTGGGAAAAATATCAATAACTTCAGATATCCAGATGACGCCACCCTTATGGCAGAAAGTGAAGAGGAACTAAAAATTCTCTTGATGAAAGTGAAAGAGGACAGTGAAAAAGTTGGCTTAAAGCTCAACATTCAGAAAACGAAGACCATGGCATCTGGTCCCATCACTTCATGGGAAATAGATGGGGAAACAGTGGAAACTGTGTCAGACTTTATTTTGGGGGGCTCCAAAATCACTGCTGATGTTGATTGCAGCCATGAATTTAAAAGACGCTTACTCCTTGGAAGGAAGGTTATGATCAACCTAGATAGCATATTGAAAAGGAGAGACATTACTTTGCCAACAAAGGTCAGTTTAGTCAAGGCTATGGTTTTTCCAGTGGTCGTGTATGGATGTGAGAGTTGGACTGTAAAGAAGGCTGAGCACCAGAGAATTGATGCTTTTGAACTGTGGTGTTGGAGAAGACTCTTGAGAGTCCCTTGGACTGCAAGGAGATTCAACCAGTCCATTCTAAAGGAGATCAGTCCTGGGTGTTCTTTGGAAGGACTGTTTCTAAAGCTGAAACTCCAATACTTTGGCCACCTCATGCGAAGAGCTGACTCATTGGAAAAGGCTCTGATGCTGGGAAGTATTGGGGGCAAGAGGAGAAGGTGATGACAGAGGATGAGATGGCTGGATGGCATCACCGACTCGATGGACATGAGTTTGAGTGAACTCCGGGAGTTGGTGATGGACAAGGAAACCTGGCATGCTGCAACTCATGGGTTGCAAAGAGTCAGACATGACTGAGCGACTGAACTGAACTGAACTACTTCTATGTCTCCTAAAATAATGAATGGGATTTGTCAGTGTGTGGAGGTTGAATGAATTTGAAAAGCATAATTGGAAAAGCCAAGATTATTTGGAATATAGTGTTAAATATGGAACCCTGCTGAAATGAATGAGGGAGACTTATAAAAATTCTTCAATTGTCAGGAAAAGCCTGAACTTCAGTGAAGAGACTGTTAATAGACCTCTCTTTTTGGTAGACACTAGAAGTGAGGACTCAGAAGGAGGTAAGGGACATGTGATTGGAACTGAAGCAAGGGTCACTCTTGTTATGCAGTGGTAGTAGTCTTAGCAACACTGTACCTTGCACAATCTCACAGAGATTTAAAGAGTTAGGAAGACCAGTAAACTACTCGTGGTTTGAAGATGGATGTGCAGTATGTTAGGGAATGCAGTTGGTCTAAAGAGTTGAAAGAAAATCCCACCTTATTGCCACAGGCAAGGGGTTCTATAAATACAAGGGACAGAATTTTGCTAGAAAACCTAATTAACTTAGATAAGAACCCATGCTGGTCAGCACCTTGTTTTCAGCCTTGTTAGACTTTAAGGAGAGGAACCGGGTGAACACAACTTACAGGACTGCTTTGCTTTAAGTCCCTGAAAGTGAAAGTCTCTCAGTCAAGTCTGATTCTTTGCAACCCCATGGACTATACAGTCCACAGAATTCTCCAGGCCAGATTACTGCAGTTTCTTTCTCCAGAGGATCTCCCAACCCAGGACTGAGCCCAGATCTCCCACATTGCAGGCAGATTCTTTACCAGCTGAACCACTAGGAAAGCTCTATTAAAAGTCAACTGATTGGCTAGGTTCTTGTCAGTTATTTCTGTAGCCTTGCAGGCAGCACAGTGCTTGTGATCAGTCATGTCCAGTTCTTTGAGACCTCATGGACTGTAGCCTGCCAGGCTTCTCTGTCCATAGAATTTTCCAGGCAAGAATACTGGAGTGGGTTGTCATTTCCTCCTCCTGACCCAGGGACCGTACCCACATCTATCCCTTACTGCGGGGGACTGCCCGTGAAGGGTTAAGTCTTGGGAGCTGCTCGGCAGGTATGCAGAGCCTTAGGCATTGTTCCTAAGCTCCCTGTCCCGCCACCCTTGAAGAGTTTTTACAGCCCTTAGGGTCAGGGTGTCCTGCAACATGTCATAGAAGATAGATTACTTATTATACTCTGTACACAATGGTAAGGGTCTAGGGGTCTAGTGATTGTATCCTGAAGTTAAAAAATGATCCTGTACATGTCTTAAGTCACGTACATTATCCTATAAATACTATAGCCTAATAAAGAAAGGCATCAGCCATTTGTGGTCTGATCCTCTCAACCCCATCTTTTGTCTCTCTCTTATTTTTCTTAGCGGGGACGCTCCGTTCTCTCCCTGTGCAGGTGCAACTCTTGCTTGTGCTGGCCGCGGCACCTTACATTGCAGGAGGATTCTTTACCCACTGAGCTACGGAGGAAGTCCCTGGTTTTGGGTAATTTGTTCTAGCAGCAATGGATAAACACTACACTAAAACACATGGCACTTCTTAAATCTGTTGTGTGTATCTTTCTTGTTTGGGGACAATTCTCATCCACTCTCACATACGTTTCTTCTAACTCATTCTTCCTGCCTCCCCTTTTGTTCTCAAATTATATATAGAATTTAGAGAAGTGGTAATGATAACCCTGTATGTGAAATAGCAAAAGAGACACAGATGTATAGAACAGTCTTTTGAACTCTGTGGGAGAGGGCGAGGGTGGGATGATTTGGGAGAATGGCATTGAAACATGTATAATATCATATGTAAAATGAATCACCAGTCCAGGTACAATGCATGATACAGGATGTTCGGGGCTGGTGCACTGGGATGGCCCAGAGGGATGGTACAGGGAGGGAGGTGGGAGGGGGTTCAGGATGGGGAACATGTATACACCCGTGGCAGATTCATGTTGATGTATGGCAAAACCAATACAATATTGTAAAATAGTTAGCCTCCAATTAAAATAAATAAATTTATATTAAAAAATATATGCTATATATTTTCATTGTGTTCTTTTGTTGTTTTTGTTTGTTTTAATGCATGTTTATCTATTTTTCCCCTTAATAATATTTAGACAGATAGGTAATGAGAGTTTATTCTACTAGCTTATCTTTCAGTTTAACAATCCTACTTTCAACTTTGTCCAACCTACTGAGTTCTTAATTGCATTTTTTAATCTCAGTTTTAGAAGTTTCATTTGATTCATTTTGATATATTCTAGTCCTCTAATGAATTTATCCATCTTGCCATCTATTTTCTTGACCCTATTATTATGGTTACAGTTATATCTTGGTATATTTTCCATTGTTATATTTCTATTGTTGGATTTGTGGCTTTTTTTTTTTTTTTTTCTTCCGTCCTTAAGACTCCAAGGGATCTGCTGAGTCACTATTTTCTGCTTTACTTTCTCCTGGGCTGCTCCTCCTTTTACCCACAGCATTTAAACAGCATATGATGAGCATTTAAACCTCCATGATGTTGACCTTGGAGACTTTTTAAGGATGTTAGACACTAAAGTGCAGGCTCCTTGGAAACCTTTTATTCTGCCTTGCAGAGAAGGAAACAGGAGGACCTTTAGTTATAGAAGGATTTGATGGGCCAAGCCCAGAAGTAAAATGCACCATTTTTGTTCATAATCCTTTGGATAAATGTGATCACCTCAATGACAAGGAAGGATGCAAAGTGTGGTCTATACTTGTGCCCAGAAAGAAAGAAGACAGAAAACCTGTGTAGTGTCATGGTCTAGACTTAGTAGGTATTTGGTGAGTTTAATAACAATGGAAATGTTGCAAGATAAACCAAATGATGTTTGAATATGACTTCAGGCTCAGTCATCCCTGTTCAATTCCTGAATGTGATTTATTTAAGAATTTTCTATAGCAAAATGATAACCAAAAATATAAAAAGATAAAGACTTTCAGTTCATTCTTTTAGGAATTAAATGCTGTATTCATAATAGCAGTGAATTTTCTTGTCTGAGGTGCTAAGATAGTCCTTATGACTTAGAATTTACAATGGACTCTACTAAAAATATCATTCCTGCACAAATTAATTCAACCATGACTCAGGATATTCAGGTTCAATGAGCTGGAATATATGTTCACTGGGTATTGGATAACTCAAAAGTTTCATCTAGCATAAGGCTAAAATGCTTTCATATCCAAGGAGAATATGAACTTGTTTCAAATTTTCATTATTGTTAAATTATGGTTTAAAGTATGGTTTAACTAAATGCATTTACCACCTCAGGACTTTTAATAGATATTTGGGGAATGCAAGAAAAGCAAAATCAAAGTACCTTTTCTTGAAGGTATTGTACCATGGCTAATGCAACCTAAGTAAAGAAATGATGATGAAATAGTACAGCCAGAAAACATCAACATTTGGATCTGAATACAAAAATCATGCAAAGAGGGTTTATTATTTGTGATCAATTTTAGCTTTAGAGGAAAACTGAGCAGAAAAGTTAGATAGCTCTCATAGAGCTCCCTCTTCCTACTTTCTACTATAATTAATGTCTTGCATTAGTGGGGTACCTTTGTTATAACTGATGAATAGATAGTAATATATCATTAATTTGAATGTATAGCTTGCATTAAGGTTCACTCTTCATATTTTAAAGCTAGATTGGCTTTGGAAAATGTGTAATGTCTTGTTGCCACAATTTATGATATCATAAAGAACTGTTTTACTGCCCTAAAAATCCCCTGTGCTATTTCTGTTCATTTCTCCATTCTTCCCCATAAAAGCCCTCTTGAACAATAATTTTTATTTTTTTTTTAATTATCCCTGTAGTTTTGCCTTTTCAAGAATGCCATGTAGTTGGTGTTGAGAGGATAACAGGCAGGAAGGCCAGGGGTCTCCAAACAGAGGAAATAGGCGTCAAGTGTCAGACATTTTTCTCTCTCTCTTAAGCATCAGGAGGAAACAAACTACAAGTGTTAAGATATTTTCCCCTTCGCTATACAAATTTAAAAAGAAATTTGTCTTCAAATTCTGCCTTGCCATGATGACACCTGGCTACATCTGAACTTAACTTTTCTCAAACCTTGAGCTAACCAACACATTTTTCTTGTGGAAATGTTGGTCTTAAGCTATGTTAATGAACTACATATTTACCTTAGACTCTGTCTTCAAGTCAGTTTTCACCTAAGACTGAGAACCAACTTGACAATGCATAAGAAAGCTGTGGTACATATACACAATGGAATATTACTCAACTATTAAAAAGAATGCATTTGAATCAGTTCTAATGATGTGGATGAAACTGGAGCCTATTATACAGAGTAAAGTTAGTCAGAAAGAAAAACACCAATAGAGTATATTAAGACATATATAAGGAAGTTAGAAAGATGATAACAATGACCCTATATGCAAGACAGCGAAAGAGACACAAATGTTAATAACAGACTTTTGGACTCTTTGGGAGAAGGCGAGGGTGGGATGATTTGAGAGAATAGCATTGAAACATGTTTATTATCATAAGTGAAACAGATCGCCACTCCAGGTTTGATGCATGAGACAGGGTGCTCAGAGCTGGCACACTGGGATGACCCTGAGGGATGGGATGAGGAGGGAGGTGGAAGAGGGGTTCAGGATGTGGAACACATGTACACCCATGGCTGATTCATGTCAATGTATGGCAAAAACCACCACAATATTGTAAAGTAGTTAGCCTCCAATTAAAACTTAAAAAAAGAACCAACTTGACAAACCAGTGTTTTACTCATGAAAATATTCTCTTAAGCTATGTTAATAAGACATGCATTTGCTCAGATATCTGCCTTTCTTCAAGATTCATGTCAATTGTTTTATGGCCTGGGATGAATCACCTGGTGCCAAAGTTATCTGAAAATTAGATGTTGTGGGTGAGGGGCCTCATGCCAGTCTCTGAGTTTTGAGACATTTTCTTTCTCTAATTAGCAGACTTGCAGCCATGAAATTAAAAGACGCTTATTCCTTGGAAGAAAAGTTATGACCAACCTAGATAGCATATTGAAAAGCAGAGACATTACTTTGCCAACAAAGGTCCGTCTAGTCAAGGCTATGGTTTTTCCAGTGGTCACGTATGGATATGAGAGTTGGACTGTGAAGAAGGCTGAGCGCTGAAGAATTGATGCTTTTGAACTGTGGTGTTGGAGAGACTCTTGAGAGTCCCTTGGAGTGCAAGGAGATCCAACCAGTCCATTCTGAAGGAGATCAGTCCTGGGTGTTCTTTGGAAGGAATAATGCTAGAGCTGAAATTCCAGTCAGTACTTTGGCCACCTCATGCGAAGAGTTGATTCATTGGAAAAGACTCTGATGCTGGGAGGAATTGGGGGCAGGAGGAGAAGGGGATGGCAGAGGATGAGATGGCTGGATGGCATCACTGACTCAATGGACGTGAGTCTGAATGAATTCCGGGAGTTGGTGATGGACAGGGAAGCCTGGCATGCTGCGATTCATGGGGTCGCAAAGAGTCGGACACGACTGAGTGACTGAACTGAACTGAATTAGAAGACTGCTAGTAGCTATATAACATCCAGCTAAAGACTAGAAGGGAGGCACTCTTTCTGCCCCCTTCTGATGTTTATGTCAGAAGCTTTTTCCATCTCTTTTATACTTTACCAAAACTATTGCACAGAAGATCTGAGTGATCAAGCTGCATCACTGGCCCTGGGCTGAATTCTCCTCCGGAGGCCAAGAATCCTGGTGTCTTTCTTTCATGGTTCAGCAACAACCTTTCAGTATTAGAGCATGTAACCTTTTAAGATTAACTTCTTTCACTTACCAATATTATCTAAGGTTCTCCCATATCTTCTAGTTGCTTGATACCTCATTTCTTTTTATTATTGAGTAACATTTCACTGTATGGATGTACCACAGTTTGTTTATCCATTTACTTATTGGTGGAAATTTTTGTTGCTATCAAGTTTTAGAATTATTATAAAAATTTGTTTGCAACTTATTTTGTGAATATAGGCTTTCAACTCATTTAGTTATATCAAAGAGTGCAATTACTGGATCATATGGCAAAACTATGCAATTTTTCAACTAAATGGAATGTTGTCTTCCAAAGTGGCTACATCATTATGCATATGTACCAACATCAAATAAGAGTTCTTGTTGCTCACCAGCATTTGATGTTGACTGTGTTTTGAATTTAAGCCATTCCAGTAGATGTATCTCATTATAGTAGTGTCTATGTTTAATTTGCATTTTTCCAATGCTTTCTTATGCTGATTCCCATCTGTTTATCTTCTTTGATGAGGAATCTGTTAAGGTCTTGGGCCCATTTTTTTAAATGGCTGTCTAATTTCTTATTTTTGCATTTTAAGTGCTCTTTGTATATTCTGGATGACAGTCTTTCATCAGATATGAGTCTTTCAAACTTTTTTTTCCAGTCTGTTGTTTGTTTTTTCATCTCTTAACCATGATTTCACAGATCAGAAGTTTTTATTCTTATTGAAGTCCAGTTTATCATTTTTTTTTCTTTTCATGGACTCTACTTTTTATTATATCTAAAAAATCATCACCAAACCTAAGCTCACTTAGATTCCCTCCTATATTATCTTCTAGGAATTTTATAACTCCATTTACATTTAGGTCCGTGATCCATCTTGAGTAAATTTTTGTGAAAGGTGAAAAGTAAAACTCCATTTTATTTATTTATTTTTTTGCACTTGAATATCCAGTTTCTACAGCACCATTTGTTTAAAGAATTTTATTTTCTCCATTGTATTGTCTTTGTTTTTTTTCTCAAAGATCAGTTGACTATATTTATGTGGCTCTATTTCTGTCTCTATTCTCTGTTGCACTGTCCTATTGATCTATTCTTTCACTAAGTGTTGCAATGAGCCACCCTGTCTTAGTGACTGTTGTTTTACAATAAGTTTTGAAGTCAGGTAGTGTCTACTACCCCCCAACTTTGTTCTTTGATTAGTGATTTTCTTTTTCTTTCTTGTATTCCTTTCTTTCTATGGGAGGGGATTAAAGTTTAATTTTGAGTTTTATTTCCAGGCACATGAAAGATTACTTAGAGATATTCCTTATTTATAGGGTGAAGTCCAGATGCCTGAGTATTTAAAGACATTTATAGTCTAGATTTTTTTTTAACATCATCTATTACTACAGCCATACTATCCACTCCTTGTTTCTCAAATTCCCCTCAGGCTTTCATAACCTTCTTTTCAAGCACATCGTTCTGTCTGATTGGAATGCCTTTCTCTTTGTATTCACCTGGATAAATCATCTGATCTTACTGAGTATGTCTCTGGGCCATTCCTATAAATGTGTTTTTTAGAAAATATTTAATTATTTATTTAGCTGTGTGAGGTCTTAGTTGTGGCATGTGAACTCTTAGTCACAGCATATGGGATGTTGTTTCCTGACCAACGATTGAATCTGGGTCCCCTGCATTGGGAGATTGGAGTCTTACCCACTGGACCACCAAGGAAGTCCCTATAAATGTGTCTTCTGATCTTTCCTAGTCTGATGTGGTACTGCTCTCTACTTATTCTTCCATCACAGACACTGTATTCTAGAGTTACTTTTGGGATACAATAATCTATCCTAGGATAGACCTTTCATCTTGATAAAAGACCAACTAGAAATGTTTAAATAACACAAACCCAGGTCATGTTATGATAATCACTATAAAGAAAAAGGAGGATTCTAGTTCAAGATGGCAGAGTAGAAAGATGTGTGGTCATTTCTTCCTGCAAGAGCACCAAAATCACAACTAGAAGTGTAACAGCCATCAACAGGAGGATGCTAGAACCAACTAGAAAAAATATCTCATGTCCAAAGAGAAAGAAGCTGCAATGAGATGGTAGGAGGGGTGCAATCACAATAAAATCAAATCCCATGCCTGCCAAGTGGGCGACCCACAAATTGGAGAACAATAATACCAAAGAAGTTCTCTGACTGTTGTGAAGGTTCTGAGCCCCATGTCAGGCTTCCTAGCCTGAGGATTTGACAAAGGGACTGGGAATCTGACTTTGAACACTAGCGGGATTTTGATTATAGGAATTCCACAGGACTGAGAGAAACAGAGACTCCACTCTTGGAGGGCATAAACAAAATCTTTCATGCACCAAGACCCAGGGGAAAGGAGCAGTGACCCCCAGGAGCCTGAACCATACCTACTTGCTAATGTTAGAGGGTCTCCTGTGGAGGCATGAGTCAGAAGGGGCTCACCACAGGGACTGGGGCACTGGCAGCAGCAGTTATGGAAGTTCCCCTTGGCATAAGTCCTGTTGGAGGTCACCCTACTATGGAGCCCATAGAACCCAGGACTGGGTTGCAACAAGCCAAACAACTAACTGGGAGGCAGTACAACCCCACCAATCAGCAGAAAATTAGATTAAAGTTTTACTGAGCAAGGTCCTGCCCACCAGAACAAGATCCAGTTTTTTCCACCCAGGCCCTCCCATCCGAAAGTTTACACAAGCCTTTAAGCCTCATCCACCAGAGGGCAGACAGAAGAAGCAAGAAGAAACACAATTTCACAGTGGCTAAAGCAAAAACCACATTGCAGAAAGTTATCAGGATAAAAAATCAGGCAGTTATGTCCCAGATGAAGGGAAAGATAGAACCCAGAAAAACTAAATGAAGTGAGATATGCAACTTTACAGAAACAGAATTCAGAATAATGATAGTGAGGATGATCCAGGATCTCAGAAGCAGAATGGAAAAGATTCAATAAATGTTTTCCAAAGACTTAGATGAACGAAAGAAAAAACAAACTGACATGAACAATACACTAGAAGAAATCAATAGAATAACAGGGAGAATGAAAAAGTGACCTGAAAGACAGAAAGGTGGAAATCATTGTCACAAAACAGAATATAGAAAAAATTTGAAGACAGCCTAAAAGACCTCTGGAACAACATTAAATACACATTGTAGGGGTACCAGAAGGAAAAGGGGCTTCTCTGGTGGCTCAGAGAGTAAAGAATCTGACTGCAATTCAGGAGACCTGAGTTTGATCCTCAGGTCAGGAAGAACCTCTTGAGAGGGGAATGGGTACCTATTCCACTATTCTTGCCTAGAGAATTCCATGGACTGTGGACCATGGGATCACAAAGAGTCAAACATGACTGAGTGACTAATACAGATAAGGAGAAGAGAGAGAGAAAGGCCTAAATAAAATAGTAGAAGAGATAATAGCAAAAGCTTTCCTAACATGGGAAAGGAAATAGTCAACCAAGTCTAATACCAAAGAAGCTGAAGTTGAATGGTTCTATGAGGTTCTATCATAAGACCATCTAGAACTAACACCAAAAAAGATCTCTTTTTGATCATAGGGGGCTGAAATACAAAAAAAAAAAAAAAGGAAGTCAAGAGACACCTACAGTAACAGGGAAGTATGGCCTTGGAGTACAAAATGCAGGGCAAAGGCAAACAGGATTTTGCCACAAGAATGCACTTGTCACAACCATCACCCTCTTCAAACAATACAAGAGGCGACCCCACACATGGACATCACCAGATGGTCAATGCCAAAATTAGATGGATTATATTCTTTGTAGTTTAAGATGGAGAAGCTCTATAAAGTCAGCAAAAACAAGACCAGAAGCTGACTGTGGCTCAGATCATGAACTCCTTATTGCCAAATTCAGACTTAAATTGAAGAAAATAGGGAAAATCACTAGATCTTTCAGGTATGACCAAAATAAAATACTTTATGATTATACACTGGAAGTGAAAAATAGGCTCCAGGGATTAGATTTGAGAGACAGAGTGCCTGAAAAACTATGGACAGAGGTTCATGACATTGTACAGGAGATAGTGATCAAGACCATCCTCAAGAAAAAGAAATACAAAAACGAAAAATGTTGTCTGAGGAGGCCTTACATATAGCTGAGAAAAGAAGAGAAGTAAAAGGCAAAGGAGAAAAGGAAAGATATACTCATTTGAATGCAGAGTTCCAAAGAATGGCAAAGATAGATAAGAAGCCTTCCTCAGTGATCAGTGCAAAGAAATATAGGAAAATAATAGAATAGGAAAGACTAGAGATCTATTCAAGAAAATCAGAGATACCAAGAGAATATTTCATGCAAAGATGGACACAGAAAAAGAACAGAAAATGTATGGACCTAACAGAAGCAGAAGATACCAAGAGAGGTGGAAAAAATAAACAGAAAAACTATACAAAAAATATGTTAATGACCAAGCTAATCAGGATTGTATAATCACCTACTTAAAGCCAGACATACTGGAGTGCAGAGTCAATTGAACCTTAGGAAACATCACTGCAAACAAAGCTAGTGAAGGTAATGGAATTTCAGATGAGATATTTAAATTCCTAAAAGATAATGCTGCTAAAAAGTTGCACTCAGTATGCCAGTAAATTTGGAAAACTCAGCAGTGGTCACAGGACTGGAAAAAGTCAGTTTTCATTTCAACCCCAAAGAGAGGCAATGCCAAAGAATGTTCAAATTACTGCACAATTGAATTCATCTAACATGCTAGCAAAGTAATGCCCAAAATTCTCCAAGCAAGGCTTCAACAGTACACAAACCAAGCACTTTCAGATGTTCAAGCTAGATTTATAAAAGGCAGAGTAATTAGAGATCAAATTGCCAACATCCGCTGGATCATCAAAAAAGCAAGAGAGTTCTAGAAAAACATCTACCTCTGCTTTATTGACTATGCCAAAGGCTTTGATGGTGGATCACAACAAACTGTGGAAAATTCTTAAGAGATGGGAATATCAGACCACTTTACTTGCCTCTTGAGATATCTGTATGCAGGTCAGGAAGCAACAGTTAGAACTGGACATGGGTGAATGGATTGGTTCCAAATCAGGAAAGGAGTATGTCAAGGCTATATATTGTCACCCTGTTAATTTAACTTATACAGAGAGTACACCATGCAAAATGCTGGGCTGGATGAAGCATAAGCTGAAATCAAGACTGCTGGGAGAAGTATCAGTAACCTCAGATATGCAGATGACACTACCTTTATGGCAGAAAGTGAAGAGGAACTAAAGAGCCATTTGATGAAATTGAAAAAGGACATTGAAAAAGCTGGCTTAAAACTCAACATTCAAAAAACGAAGATCATGGCACCTGGTCCCATCACTTCATGTCAAATAGTTGGGGAAACAATGGAAACAGTGACTAATTTTACCCTCTGGGGCTCCAAACTCACTGCAGATTGTGACTGCAGCCATGAAATTAAAAGACACTTGCTCCTTGGAAGAAAAGCTATGACCAACCTAGGCAGCGCATTAAAAAGTAAAGACATTACTTTGCCAGCAAACATCTGTCTAGTCAATGCTATGATTTTTCCAATATGGATGTGAGAGTTGGACCATAACGAAAGCTGAGCACTGAAGAATTGATTCTTTTGAACTGTAGTGTTGGAGAAGACTCTTGGGAGTCACTTCAACTTCAAGGAGATCCAACCAGTCCATTCTAAAGGAAATCAGTCCTGATTATTCATTGGAAGGACTGATGCTGAAGCTGAAACTCCGATACTTTGGCCATCTGATGTGAAGAACTGATTCATTGGAAAAGATCCTGATACTGGGAAAGATTGAGGACAGGAGGAAAAGGGGATGACAGAATGAGATGGCAGGATGGCATCAGCGACTCAATGGACATGAGTTTGAGCAAGCTCTGGAAGTTGTTGTTGGATAGGGAAGCCTGGCATGGTGCAATCCATGGGGTCACATAGAGTTGGACAAGACTGAGTGACTGAACTGACTGAAGTCAACTATACATCAGTAAAATATATATATTAAAGAGGAAATGAAGGACCAAGATAGAAACTAAAAGACAAAGGAGATTCTACTTTAAGAAAAAATTAAAGACATTTCTGAGTAGGATCCTTTTGTATTTACTGGAAAAATTGCCACACTGAAAATGCATCTCATGAAAAGTCTTGCATTCAGGGAAAAGAGAGCTCTTTGCACTGAAGAGCAAGTATGGGTGGCGGTAGTGAACAAGGTGTGGGGCATGAGATGAGGCTGGACATGTAGTCAACATTCACACTAGGCAGAGCTTTAGATACCCTAGTATACAGGATCATTTTTATTCTAGGCCCAATGGGCCCAATGAAGGGCTTTATATAGGGCAGTGAAATTATCTGATTTATACTTAAACACTCATCAACTGCTGTACAGTGAATTATATGAAAGCAGTACTAGGGTTGCCATGTAATTTATCACCCACTGGAACACTTTTCAGTGTGAAATGGACATTATTAATAATTATTCTGAGTCAATAGAAACATATTGGGACATGTGAAAGCCCAAGCAACAATAGACACAAGGCAAAGCTAATAGTGGTTGCCAGATTCTGAATTAGGTGATGGCCTGATAAATAAGAAGTAAATAAAAAAAAATGATTTCATGATATATTTTGAAAGTAGAATAAAGAGTATTATTGCTGATATTGATCTAAAATATGGAGAGTAATCAAGACCCTTAGTCTCTGATTTAAGCAACCATATGAACAAAATTTCCTGAATTGGGAAAGGAGTTTGAAGAAAAATTTGTTTAAGATAGAGGCAGGGAAAAAGTATATATGTATTCTATGCCATGCTATGCTAACAGAGAAGGCAATGGCAACCCACTCCAGTGCTCTTGCCTGGAAAATCCCATCGACGGAGGAACCTGGTGGGCTGCAGTCCATGGTGTCGCTGAGAGCCAGACACAACTGAGTGACTTCACTTTCACCTTTCACTTTCATGCATTGGAGAGGGAAATGACAACCCACTCCAGTGTTCTTGCCTGGAGAATCCCAGGGATGGGGGAGCCTAGTGGGCTTCCGTCTATGGGGTCTCACAGAGTCAGACACAACTGAAGCTGTTGCTAAAATGTTTGGTTGAGACAGTGGGTGGATCATTTGTATATGTGTATTCAGGAACTTAGAGGTGAATAATGGATAAGAGATATATGTCTGGGTATCATCAACAAGTAAATGAATTTGAATAAATACTAGTGGAAGTGGTCAGATATAAAGTGTGAAGAAAATGAATACAAAAGGGCATAGGTTCAGGCCCTATGAAACAGAAGTATAATATGGCAGAAGAGAAGAGAATATGTTTGGCTGAGAAGAAACAGCCTTTGAAATGTAAGACGATTCAGAATACTGTAGACATGGAATTCAAGAGAAGAGAGTGTTTCATGAAGGATTTAACTCTGTAAAATTATGTTGATTGAAGTAGAGTGTATACGGATAAGGAAGTACCTACTAAATTATGAGTCATTGTGATCTTAAGAACAGCATTTTCTTTAAGTGGAGCCAGAAGAAACCTGGTTGGAAAATAATGAAGAATGAATTGCAGGCTTGAAAGAAAGGACACTTTGCTTAAATATCTTTCTATCTATCTTTATCTCTAAATATAGATACATAGATTGATAAAGTAGATAGATAAATAGATAGACAGACAGATAGATACATAGATAGATATAATTTCAATAAATTTGTCACAGAGGGAAAGAAATAATGAGAGGGGAGCCATAGCTGGATGGGGACATGAGGCTTAAGGAAAGCTAATTTTTTTTTTTTCTTAAGATGAAAGTTAAAAGAATATATTTGTATTCTGGTGGGTATCTATTAGGGGAATTAAATGAATAGTCTTGTTTAGGCTTCAGAGACAAAGTAGGGCAGGCCTCTGACCTTGTTTCTAAGCTGCCTGGATAGTGCCATGACTGGGAGTTACTGGGAATGACTGCCTGCTGTGAGTGCAAGACTTGCAGCACCTTAGATAAGATGTGGGAGAAATCTTGAGATTGTTGAGATCTTGGAGGGGGACTGGCCAACCAAGCCCCAGCTTAGCTACATTCCAAGTTTTACACAACAAAACGAATAGGGTTAGCAGGAAACCAGGCTGGCAATTTGGTCACAGATTGGTGATAATATCAGTTTTCATCCATTCTGGGGTTGTAAGCGAGAATCCTGAATTGCAATCTTTGAAGTCTCACCCACGGAGCAGATGCGCTGCTTGGGACACTTTCCCAATTGGGACTCCAGGTGTGCTGTGACACAGGACTTCCCAAAGCTGATTCAGTCTAGATGTTGGTCAAAACCCAATTTGGTAATGTATTATCTGCTCTATTTCTCTTTTCTTTTAATGTTATCATATTGAAAGTAAGCTAGATAATTCTCAAATAAATATTTGCATTATTTGTTTGTATATAATGAGTGGCTTATTTTGTTAACAAATCCTTTGTATCTGAGAAGAAAGTAAAAAAGTGAAATTGAAAGTCCCTCAGTAGTGTCCAACTCTTTGTGACCCCATGGAATTCTCCAGGCCAGAATACTGGAGTGGGTAGCCTTTCCTTTCCTCAGTGGTTCTTCCCAAACCAGGAATCAAACCCAGGTCTCCTGCATTGCAGGTGGATTCTTTACCAGCTAAGCCACAAGGGAAGCCCAAGAATACTGGTGTGGGTAGCCTATCCCTTTTCCAGGGTATCTTCCCAACCCGGGACTCAAACCAGGGTCTCCTGTATTGCAGGCAGATTCTTTACCAACTCAGCTACCAGGTAAGCTATGAGGGAAAGAGAAAACTTTCGGCAAAACAATACTCTCCTTTTAAATACCCACAGCAAACTATTTACTTGGTTGTCTTCTCTACTTTCTCTTAAAAATGTTTTATTACAAGGCTTCAAGGGATCTACTAGACAGCCCAATACAAAACAGTGAACACGCAGTCTCTCAGTGAACGGCACTGAATGAGGACTAGTGCCTGAAAGCACCAGCACTTGTTATCTGTTGTCTTTTTGATAACAGCCACTCTGACAGGGGTGCGACAATATCCCATTGCGGTTTTGATTTGCATTTCGCTGATGATTAGTGAAATTGAGCATCTTTTCATGTGTTTCTTGACTATCTGTATGTATTCTTTGGAAAAACGTCTGTTTAGATGCTCTGCCCACTTTGTACTCAGATTGTTTTCTTTTCTTTTCTTTCTATTTTTTTCTACAGCATGTTTTACTGAGTATTTTATTTATTTTTTTGACTTTACTTCCATTCTTCTTTTTTTTTAATTTTTATTTTTACTTTATTTTACTTTACAATACTGTATTGGTTTTGCCATACATTGACATGAATCCACCACGGGTGTACATGAGTTCCCAATATTGTGCTTCTATTAGGTCTTCCATTGTGGCTCAGACAGTAAAGAATCTGCATGCAATGCCAGATACCTGAGTTTGATCCCTGGGTCAAGAAGATTCCCAGGAGAAGGGCATGGCTACCCATTCCAGCATTTTTGTCCAGAGAATCTCCTGGACAGAGGAGCCTGGTGGGCTACTGCCCACAGGATTGCTCTATATTTTGGATATTGATCCTTTATTGGATGTATTGTTTGCAAATATCTTCTCCCATTTACTATATGTCTCTTTTGTCTTGTTGATAGTTTCCTTCACTGTGTGAAAGAGAGGTTTTTAGTTTGATGTAGTTCCTCTTATTTATTTTTGCTTTTGTTTCCTTTATGCAAGGTGGCATATCCAAAAACATATTACTAAGGCCGATGTCAATGAGCACACAGCCTATGTTTTTTTCTGCGTATGCTTTTTATGATCTTACATTTGTTTTCAACCCATTTTAATGAATTTTTGTTCACAACATGAAACTGAAGTCCAATTTGATTTTTTGGCATATACTTATCTTGTTTTCCCAACACTTTATTGAAGAGGTTCTTTTTCCCCATTTAATGGGCTTGCTGCCTTTGTCATAGATTAATTGCCCTTATACATTCAGGCTCATTTTTGGCTTTGTATTGTGTTGCATTGATCTATGTGCCTGCTTTTTCTGTCAGTACCATCCTGTTTGGATTACTGTAGCTTTGCATTATAGTTTGAAATTAGGGTGTGTGATACCTCTGATCTTGTTCTTCTTTCTTAAGATTGTTTTGGCTTTTTGGGGTCTTTTGCATTTCCATAAAAATTTTTAATTATTTACTCTATTTATATGTAAATGCCATTGGTGTTTTAATAGATTGCATCAAATCTGTGGTTGCCTTGAGTAATATTATAATTTTAATAATATTAACTCTTCCAATCAAGAATATGGCATATCTTTCCTTGTGTCTGTGTCATCTTCAACAGCTTTAATCATTATTTCATAGATTTCTGAGTACAAGTCTTTTACCTCCTTCAGTTCAGTTCAGTTCAGTTCAGTCGCTCAGTCGCGTCTGACTCTTTGCGACCCCATGAATCGCAGCACGCCAGGCCTCTCTGTCCATCACCAGCTCCCAGAGTTCACTCAGACTCGCGTCCATTGAGTCAGTGATGCCATCCAGCAATCTCATCCTCTGTCGTCCCCTTCTCCTCCTGCCCTCAATCCCTCCCAGCATTAGAGTCTTTTCCAATGACTCAACTCTTCGTGTGAGGTGGCCCAAGTACTGGAGTTTCAGCTTCAGCATCATTCCCTCCAAAGAAATCCCAGGGCTGATCTCCTTCAGAATGGACTGGTTGGATCTCCTTGCAGTCCAGGGGACTCTCAAGAGTCTTCTCCAACACCACAGTTCAAAAGCATCAATTCTTCAGGGCTCAGCTTTCTTCACAGTCCAACTCTCATATCCCTACATGACCACAGGAAAAAACATAGCCTTGACTAGACAGACCTTTGTTGGCAAAGTAATGTCTCTGCTTTTCAATATGCTTAGGTAGGCTTTTTCCTAGGTATGTACTCTTTTTGATGCACCCATGAATGGGATTGTCTCACTAATTTTTCTTTCTGATAGTTCATTGTTAGTGCATTGAAATGCAACAGATTTAAGTATATTTATTTTGTATCCTACAAATTTACAGAATTCCTGATGAGAACTAGTAGTGCTGAGGTCTTTAGTATTTTCTATGTATGATATCATGTCATCTGCCAACAGTGACAGTTTTACTTCTTCATTTCCAGTTTCAGTTCCTTTTAATTACTTTTCTTATCTGACTTTTATGTTAGGGCTTCCAATACTATACTAAATGAGTGGTAAATGTGGGCATCCTTGTCTTGTTCCTGATCTTAGAGGAAATGCTTTCAATTTTTCACCATTGAATGTGATGTTAGCTGTGAACTTATCATTTATGGGTTTTAATATGAGATATGTTCTCTCTCTCTCACTTTTTGTTGAGAATTTTTATCATAAATGGATGTTGAATTTTATCAAATGCTTTTTCTGCATTTATCCACATGATCATATGATTTTTACTCTTCAGTTGTTAATTTGATATAGCACATTGATTTGTGATTGTTGAGCCACAAATCATTGTGTCTGTGGGATATATGCCACTTGATGATCTATGATCCTTTGATATAGTGTTTATTTTGTTGAGGATTTTTACACCTATGTTCATCAATGATATTGGTCTATTGCTTTTTTCTTTCTTTTTTGTTAGTATCTTTGTCACTGGTGGATAAGGCTGAGCTCTGAGGCTAGTGCAGGCCCACTGGTAGGTGGAGTGAATTCCTGGGTCCCTGATAGACAGGGCCAAGTCCTGGGGTTGCTATGGGCTTAGACAGTCTTACCACAACTGGCCTGCCAACTGGTGGAGCTGTTTCCCTGCTCAGATAGTCATTTGACCTGAGATATCCCAGTACTGGTGGTAAAAGGCCAGTGGTAAAACAGGTCTCAGCACTAATAAGCTAGAGAGAGGATTCCAAAATGGCACCAACACTAGTGTCCTTGTAGTAAAATGAGCTCCTTGGTATGACTGCCACCAGTATCCGTGTCCCCAGGGTGAGCTGCAATTGACACCTGACTCTCCCAGAGGCTCTCCAAGATAAGCACTTGGGTCTGAGCAGGTCCCATTCAAATCACTGCTTCTGCTTTGGGTCCCAAAGCATGTGAAAATTTTTGCGCACACTTTATTAGCCTTCAAAGCTGAATATTTTGTGGGTTAATCTTCCTGCAGAGCCCCCAGGCTGCAGAAGGTAATGCGAAGCTCAGATCTCTTGCTCCTTGAAGAAAACTTCTGCAGTTGCAATTCTATTTCCATCTGTAGGTCAACTGCCTGGGAGTATGGATCTTGACTGTACTATGTTTCCACCCCTCCCATCCATCTCTTTATGGCTCCTTTTTTATATCTTTGGTTGTAGAAGATCTTCCCTAGTAGATTCTGGTCTTCACCATCAATGGTTGTTCTATAAATAGTTGTAGTTTTAGTGCATCCAAGGGAGGAATTGAACTCATGTTCTTCCTACTCTGCTCTCTTAGCCATCAATCTCCTCTTTTATTCTTTAAATCATATATAGATTATTTATAATACCAAATACAAGGTAAATGTTGTAAAATAGTTGTCAACATGTGGTAAATTCAATTAAAATTAATTTAGACTAATTGTAATTAATAAATATATTAAATCCATTGTTAATTGAATCCCTTGATGTGAAACTTAAAGATATGGAGGACCTACTGCCTGGCAACACAGTCCAGTGTTTACACCTGGAAAATCTCATGGACAGAGGAACCTGGCACCTACAAGTGCATAGGATCACAAAAAGTCAGACATGACTGAAGTGACTTAGCAAACATGCACTGCAAATATGATTTTTTATTCACTTATACCAGAAGCACAATCAAATAAGGTTGTAAAAGATATTCCAGCTTTTCTGAAGAAATAGAACAAGTGATGACTTGGTCAGTGAGGAAAACCGTGTGCTTCTGTACAAACACAAATTTTTCCCTGAAAAGAGTTAGGATCAGAAATAAGGGCAGTCCATGACAGGTGGAAGCATAAAATGCTTTTGTTTTAAAGTAAAAAGAGTCAGAGTTGTGTTTTGATCAAGCATGAAGATTAGTTTATCTTGACTTTTTTTTCTAGCAAGCAGGAGCTCCATTAAGGAAGTTCCTGATAGAGTGAGCATGGATTCTCCCTTCAGCTCTACCCCAATCATAGTGGATTATGATCCCATCTAAGAGGGATGATGAGCAAGAAGTCTTAGTTGGGGGTGTCAGAGTGTGTCCCAGGCTGACAAAGCAACTGTAGACCATTTCTTTCCTCCCCAGTTCTGGATGCCACAGATCTGATCTTAGCTCTTACTTTTCTTTTTTTCTGGTCTTCCTAACTTGTAGCAACTTTCCTCTTTGCAGCTAAACCAAAAGTAATGACTTCAATCTTAATTTTTAAGATTTTAAGCTTTAAGGGAAAAGCTTAATTTTAAGCCTTAAGGGAAATGCAGTTCACTGGTAATAAATACAGTGCAACTATGTTATAGTATATGAAGCTGAAGATAGGACTTCATATTCAATCGCAGTGGCCACTCTTCTGACAGCTAATTCATACATTTTCCCTAAATTACACTGAGACCCAAGAAGGATGAATAAAAATATATCCAGAATAATTTTAAAAAAAACACTGTAATTAAACTGAAATATTCAAGAGTATCAACAAAGAAATGACAACCGGACTAAGGCTTCTCTTTACAATAACAGAAACCAAAAATAGTATCTACAAAGTGATCATAAGCAATTGAAGGTTATTGAAGTAAGTTTCTTTTTCAAATAAACAAAGGCTAATACACAGCTGTGGATGTGACTGGTGATAGAAGCAAGGTCCGATGCTGTAAAGAGTAATATTGCATAGGAACTTGGAATGTCAGGTCCATGAATCAAGGCAAATTGGAAGTGGTCAAATAAGAGATAACAAGAGTGAATGTCATTCTCCCAAATCATCCCACCCTCTCCCTCTCCCTCTGAGTCCAAAAGTCCATTATACACCGCTGTGTATTCTATCATGTATACTATCATGTAAGAATTGAATCGCCAGTCTATGTCTGACACAGGATACAGCATGCTTGGGGCTGGTGCATGGGGATGACCCACAGAGATGTTATGGGGAGGGAGGTGGGAGGGGGGTTCATGTTTGGGAACACATGTAAGAATTAAAGATTTTAAAATTTAAAAAAAATAAAAATAAAAAAATAAAAGTTAAAAAAAATAAAAGCAGAAATGAATGAAATAAAGATGATTATCAGAAAAAAAAAAAAAAGAGTGAATGTCGACATTCTAGGAATCAGAGAACTAAAATGGACTGGAATGGGTGAATTTAACCAGATGACCATTATATCTACTACTGCGGGCAGGAATCCCTCAGAAGAAATGGAGTAACCATCATGGTCAACAAAAGAGTCTGAAATGCAGTACTTGAATGCAATCTCAAAAAAGACAGAATGATCTCTGTTCGTCTCCAAGGCAAACCATTCAATATCATGGTAATCCAACTCTATGCCCCAAGCAGTAACACTGAAGAAGATGAAGTTGAACTGTTCTATGAAAACCTACAAGGCCTTTTAGAACTAACACCCAAAAAAGATGTCCTTTTCTTCATAGGGGACTGGAATGCAAAAGTAGGAAGTCAAGAAACACCTGGACTAACAGGCAAATTTGGCCTTGGAATGTGGAATGAAGCAGGGCAAAGACTAACAGAGTTTTGCCAAGAAAATATACTGGTCATAGCAAACACCCTCTTCCAACAACACAAGAGAAGACTCTACACATGGACATCACCAGATGGTCAACACCAAAATCAGATTGATTATATTCTTTGCAGTCAATGATGGAGAAGCTGTATACAGTAAACAAAAACAAGACCAGGAGCTGACTGTGGCTCAGATCATGAACTCTTTATTACCAAATTCAGACTTAAATTGAAGAAAGTAGGAAAAACTACTAGACCATTCAGGTATGACCTAAATCAAATCCCTTATGATTATACAGTGGAAGTAAGAAATAGATTTAAGGGCCTAGATCTGATAGATAAGAGTGCCTGATGAACTATGGAATGAGGTTCGTGACATTGCACAGGAGACAGGGATCAAGACCATCCCCATGGAGAAGAAATGCAAAAAAGCAAAATGACTGTCTGGGGAGGCCTTACAAATAGCTATGAAAAGAAGTAAAAAGCAAAGAAGAAAAGGAAAGATATAAGTATCTGAATGCAGAGTTCCAAAGAATAGCAAGAAGAGATAAGAAAAAATAAAGCCTTCTTCAGCGATCAATGCAAAGAAATAGAGGAAAAGAACAGAATGGGAATGACTAGAGATCTCTTCAAGAAAATTAGAGATATCAAGGGAACATTTCATGCAAAGATGGGCTTGATAAAGGTTCTGTATGGACTTAACAGAAGCAGATGATATTAAGAGGTTGCAAGAATACACAGAAGAACTGTACAAAAAAGATCTTCATGACCCGGATAATCATGATGGTGTGATCATTCATCTAGAGCCAGACATACTGGAATGTGAAGTCAAGTGGGCCTTAGAAAGCATCACTAAACACAAAGCTAGTGGAGGTGATGGAATCCTAGTTGAGCTATTTCAAATCCTGAAAGATGATGCTGTGAAAGTGTTGCATTCAATATGCCAGCAAATTTGGAAAACTCAGCAGTGGCCACAGGACTGGAAAAGGTCAGTTTTCATTTCAATCCCAAAGAAAGGCAATGCCAAAGAATGCTCAAAGTACTGCACAATTGCACTCATCTCACATGCTAGTAAAGTAATGCTCAAAATTCTCCAAGCCAGGCTTCAGCAATACATGAACCGTGAACTTCCTGATGTTCAAGCTGGTTTTAGAAAAGGCAGAGGAACCAGAGATCAAATTGCCAACATCCGCTGGATCATGGAAAAAGCAAGAGAGTTCCAGAAAAAACATCTATTTCTGCTTTATTGACTATTCCAAAACCTTTGACTGTGTGGGTCACAATAAACTGTGGAAAATTCTGAGAGAGATGGGAATACCAGACCACCTGACTTGCCTCTTGAGAAATCTGTATGCAGGTCAGGAAGCAACAGTTAGAACTGGACATGGACCAACAGACTGGTTCCAAATAGGAAAAGGAGTGCGTCAAGGCTGTATATTGTCACCCTGCTTATTTAACTTCTATGCAGAGTACATCATGAGAAATGCTGGACTAGAAGAAACACAAGCTGGAATCAAGATTGCTGGGAGAAATATTAATTACCTCAGATATGCAGATGACACTACCTTTATGGCAGAAAGTGAAGAGGAACTAAAAAAACCTCTTGATGAAGGTGAAGAAGGAGAGTGAAAATGTTTGCCTAAAGCTCAACATTCAGAAAACAAAGATCATGGCATCTGGTCCCATCACTTCATGGTAAATAGATGGGGAAACAGTGAAAACAGTGTCAGACTTTATTTTTTTGGGCTTCAAAATCACTGCATATGGTGACTGCAGCCATGAAATTAAAGGACACTTACTCCTTGGAAGAAAAGTTATGGCCAACCTAGATAGCATATTCAAAAGCAGAGACATTACTTTGCCAACTAAGATCCGTCTAGTCAAGGTTATGGTTTTTCCATTGGTTATGTATAGATGTGAGAGTTGGACTGTGAAGAAAGCTGAGCGCCAAAGAATTGATTCTTTTGAACTGAGGTGTTGGAGAAGACTCTTGAGAATCCCTTGGACTGCAAGGAGATTGGACCAATGAATTCTGAAGGACATAAGCCCTGGGATTTGTTTGGAAGGAATGATGCTAAAGCTTCAACTCCAGTACTTTGGCCACCTCATGGGAAGAGTTGACTCATTGGAAAAGACTCTGATGCTGGGAGGGATTGAGCACAGGAAGAAAAGGGGACGACAGAGGATGAGATGGTTGGATGGCATCACTGACTCGATGGATGTGAATCTGAGTGAACTCCAGGAGTTGGTGATGGACAGGGAGCCCTCGCGTGCTGTGATTCATGGGGTCGCAAAGAGTCAGACACAACTAAGCGACTGATCTGAACTGAATTGAACTGAAGTTAACAATCAACAGATTGCAAGAGCTAATAATATGTATACTTCATGGAGGAAGAAATTAAATCCTGAACAAAGGTCTGAGATAAATAAGAAAATAAAGAAAGAGGTAGTGATACAGATAGGATACATTGAATGAGAATTAGCTATGGAAACACAGTGGAAGAGAAATGGTACGAACATGCCAACTGGTAGGGGTGAGTGTTCAGAGCTTCAAGAGACAAGTTTCCAACTTTTACTTTTTTTTTTTTTTTTCTGACTAAAGGTGGAAATTGCATGTCAACTTTATACATTTTGAAATGAAGTATACCTCTTCAAAGCTCAGATATGACCACCAAGAAGACAAAACTCAGGTTTCTACCAACCAAAGCAATAGAAGTATAGAGTAAATATAATAGCTTAATCAATCTAGTAGAAGTTGAAAAAAGAGAAAAGAAAGAGTATTCATAGAAACTTCAGTGGAAATATCTCAGAATAACATAGTTATAAAAATAGGTATAAAATTATCACTAACCAAAATAATTGATTAAACTTTCTAGTTAAAAATAATGTCTTAAATTATACATTAAACCAAATCTATTTGCTAGTTATGAGACATAAAAATATCAATAAAGTTGCCGAGCAGTACTAATACCAGCAAAATATACTTTATTTTGAGAAAAACAACATTAAGGATAAAGAAACTTGCCAGCTGATAAAATACTCAGGAAGATATAAGAATTCTGAACTTTATTTGGTAATTTGCATAACATTCAATTGGACAAAGCAAGCATTGACAGGTTTAGCAGAAAATTATAGGTCCAACATCATACGAGTAATTTAATGATTCAGTGATTTATTTACTTCATGAGAAAAAAGCAGCAAATTTATAGATTAAAAATATAATAAAAAATCTTTATTTAACACCATCTCACCTCAATAATGTGAGAAAATAGCTTATATTTAACTATGCTAATCAAACACTTGACCACAAAGTCCCCACATTAACTAAGGAACTGGTATTTGAGGTATCTTAAAGACCATTTCATCTGAATAACATAAAATTAAGTAAATCAAGTTTTAAAAATCCCACATATTCAGACCAAAGTAGGGGGGAAGGGAGAGAGAAACAACATAACTTCTTCATAAATCTTGGGTCAAAGAAGAAAGTAATAGAAGGGAAATTTTGCAAAACCTCTTCCATATTATTAAATTCAGTAGTCAATTCCAACCTCTTCCACATTATTAAATTCAGTAGTCAATTCCAAATCTTTATTTTGTTTTCTGTTGAGAGGATCACTCACCTCATTGTAAAGCTTTCTTCGTCTGTCCTTCCAGCACCTCCTTCTCATCAATCCTTCTTCTCAGTCTCCTTTGCTGCTTCCTCCTCTTCTAACTTCTTCCCATGGGAGCACCTCAAAAGTTGGCTGTTGAGCTAATTTCATTCTCTCTCCTCTTGGGCATCTCATCCACAGCATGTCTTTAAATGCTACCTGTTCACCTACAACTCTCATCTTGCATTTCCAGCTGGACAAATTCCCAGGTCTCACCTTCATATCTTCTCCACGTGGATGCCTAAGAAGCACCTTGAACCTTACTGACCACCACATGAGTCCCTGATCTTTCCCCACCTTAGTCCACTTATAGATTCACTTTTCAGTTCATATTCTTTTTGTTACCCAGGCCATAAACCTAGAATCTTTATGGATTTTTCTTTTTCTCACATATTTTATACTGAATCTCCAGAAAGTCTTATAGGCAGTTGTTTCACAATATATTCAGAATTTTGTCTTTGCATTGACTGCTACTACCCTGTTCTAAGCCTCTGTCTTGGCTTACCACCTATTCCTGTCTTGCTGCTTTACTTTTCTAACCTCTACAGTCTATTTCCCATGAAAATTTTAGTACTCTTGCTCAAAATCCCCAATGGCTCTTCGTTCTTCTCAAGGTAAAAGTCAAAATCCTTGCACTATAGCACCAGTCTCTAAAAACCTCCCGCATCCCATTCTGTTTTTGATCTCCCTTGTTGTTGTTCAGTCACTAAATCGAGTCTGACTCTTTGTGACCCCATGCACTATAGCACACCAAGCTTCCTTTTCCCTCACCATCTCCCAGAATTTGCCCAAGTTCATGTCCATTGAATTGGTGATGCAAACCAATCATCTTATCCTCTGTCACCCTCTTGTTCTGCCTTCAATATTTTCCAGGGTCTTTTCCAATGAGAAGGCTGTTCACATCAGGTGGCCAAAGTGTTTGAGCTTCAGCTTCAGCATCAGTCCTTACAATGAGTATTCAGAGCTGACTTCCTTTAGGATCAACTAATTTGATCTCTTAGTTGTCCAAGGAATTCTCAAGAGTCTTCTCCAGCACCACAGTTCAAAAGCATCAATTCTTCATCACTCTACCTTCTTTATGGTCTAACTCTAGTATCTATACATGACTACTGGAAAGACCTAGCCTTGATTATACAGACCTTTGTTGACAAAGTCATGTCTTTGTTTATTAATACGCTGTCTAGGTTTGTCATAGCTTTCCTTCTGAGATGCAATCGTCTTCTAATTTCATGGCTACCGTCACCATCTGCAGTGATTTTAGAGCTCAAGAAGAGGAAATCTGTTACTGCTTCCACCTTTTTCCCCTTCTATTTGCCATGAAGTGATGGGACCAGATGCCATGATCTTAGTTTTAATATTGAGTTTCAAGCTGGCTTTTACACTCTCTTCTTTCACCCTCTTCAAGAGACTCTTTATTTCTGCCATTAGAGTGGTATCATCTACATATCTGAGGTTGTTGATATTTCTCCCAACAGATTTGATTCTAGCTTATAACTCATCCGGCCCAGCACTTCACATGAAGTGCTTTTCATATAAGTTAAACAAACAGGGTGACAATATAGAGTTTTGTCACACTCCTTTCTCAATATTGATCCAGTCAGTTGTCATGTAAGATTCTAACTGTTGCTTCTTGACATACATACAGGTTTCTCAGGTTACAGTTAAAATGATCTGGTGTTCCCATCTTTCTAAGAGTTTTCCACAGTTTGTTATGATCCACATATCTCCCTGGTTGTCATCTAAAGTGACAGGCACAGTCTTATCTTCACAGGCCTTTGCATCTGCTATTCCCTCCAGCTGGATCCTCAACCCCTAGATTTTGCTTATCTCCATACCTCCTTCAAATCTGTGCCCAAATATCATACGCTTGTTGAAGCTTACCCTCCTGAACCCAGAGCTCCTGTTACCCCTGCTCTACACCATGTTTTCTATCTGGTATTTAGCACCTTCTAGCAGAGGACATGAATGAAGCTCCTTGGGTCGTTGTCTGCTTCCTCCTCTAGAATATAAACCCTGGGAGAGCAGAAGCTTGGATATTTCTTTCACCAGCTATATCCTCAGCACCCAGAGCAAGACATCCAGCTCATAGTAAACACTTAAGTAATATTTGTTAAAAGATTAATAGAGAATAATGAAAATGCTATATAAAAATGAATGGGATACAGCTGAATAGTTTCTAGAATGAAATTGTCTTACATGCTTATATTAACAATGAAGGATACTAATAAGAGATGATTCATTGGAAAAGACCCTGATGCTGGGAAAGATGGAAGGCAAAAGGAAAAAGGAGTAGCAGAGGAAGAGATAGTTAGATAGTATCATTGAATCAATGAACATGAATTTGAGCAAATTCTTAGAGATAGTGAAGGACAAAGGAGCCTGGCATACTACAGCCCATGGGGTCATAAAGAGTTGGATATGACTTAGTGACTAAACAACAACAAATACTAATAAAATAAACATCGAAATTCAAGATATAATAAAAATAACAGATTAAACTCATGGAAAAAGTGAAAAGAAAGAAATATTAGAAGACCAGAGATAGATATAATGACAGTATCAAGAAAAACAAAATTGGTTCTTTGGCAATCACTGTCTAATAGTACTTTCTATGTTGTGAGAATGTCCTGTGCTGTATAATATGGTAGCTGTTGGTAGATTAAAATGGGCAACTTAAATGTGTCTCAGAGTCTGACTGAAGATTTGAATTTTTTTTATTTGATTTAAGTTAATTTCAATAGCCATATATATATACACACATATATATGGAACACTGTGCCAGCTGGGAAGCCCTAAGTGTGTTTGTATATATATATATATCAATGTTTATGTATACTTCCCAAGTGTGCTTCCTAGGAATGTATATTGTGCTTCCCAGGTGGCACAGTGTTCCCTATGTGTATGCATGTATGTGTATATATATATATATATATATATATATATACACAAAGGGCGACACAGTGATAAAGAATCCGCTTGCCAGTTCAGGAGACACAAAAGACTCAGGTTTGATTCCTGGGTTGGGAAGATCCCCTGAAGCAGGAAATGGAAACTCACTCCAGTATTCTTCACTGGAAAATTCCATGGACAGAGGATCCTGGTGCGGTACAGCCCATAGAGTCTCAAAATGTCAGACATGACTGAAGTGACTCAGCACACACACACACACACACACACACACACACACACACACACACACATATATATATATATATATATATACACATAAGAATTCTTGTGAAAACAGAATGGGAAATAACTAGAGACACCCTAAATGACTGTCAGTATTTAAATATACAAATAAGGTGTGATAAATTCATACAATATTATTTTTACAATTTATTAACTAGATTAATTCCATTGAACAATATGTAGTGATAACACTAGAGTCTGAGAAAACAGTTGTTTCAAAGATTTAAACAATGCATCTATGAATATTTTGCTTATTATATATTCCAAAATATTCTTTTGAGTAAAAACTAAATGCAAAATGATTACTTAAAGTATCATACTATGTATTTAAAATTTTTAAACTGAAAAATTAGTGCTTTGTGTTTTCAAGATAGTAATATTTGCAAGAAAGCTGTTTATTGGTATTTGACAAAACTCTCTATTCACAGAAATTGCTCGCTTTGTGATGGAGGTCAAGAATGGCCTTGAGGTGGGATAAGCAGGGTCCTTGCATTATTTCATTTCTTAAAAATCTGAAGCTAATGGGCAACATATTAAAACTTGTCAAAGTTGGTGGTGGGTAAGTGATGTTCTGGAGAAGGCAATGGCACCCGACTCCAGTACTCTTGCCTGGAAAATCTCATGGATGGAGGAGCCTGGTAGGCTGCAGTCCATGAGGTTGCACCGATTTGGAAATGACTGAAGTGACTTAGCAGCAGCAAGCGGTGTTCATTATATCATTCTCTACAACTTCTTGCACATTTGCAATACTTCATAATGAAAAAGAGAAAACAATGAAGAGAAGGACATGAATATAAACTCTAAAGTCCCTGATGCCGTTTCCAAACCTTCTAATGAGATACTCCCCATGAGGGTCAGCAAGGCCCCTGCAGTGGAGATATACCAGATGCAACCTGTAGAAAACACAGCTTACTTAGTTTCCTTCTGAGCTAAATCCTTTGGAGGTTTAGGAGGGGATGAGCAAGTGGCAGGGCAAGGCTTGACAGGCTGGACACCTCCTGGATTTCCACCCGTGGTGTTTTTTTGGAAGACCACAGGAAGACTCCATGTCACCTGGCAGAATTTCACATGGAAGTTAACAACTTGTCCAAGCCTGATATCAGCATAGGGGGAATCACCTCCATCGTAAGTGGCTTGACACCCTTAACCTAGAATACACTTGCACCCAATACAGTGACACCCAACCCAAGCTGCGTCCTTTATAAAATCATTTTCTGTCCTGTAGGCCTTTCCTTTCCTCAATGTCTCCAAAGTGTCTGTTCCACCTCCATTTGTCAAAAGCACCTGGTCCACTACCCATTCCACTGTGGAGACTGTGGCAAAACCAGCTCAAAGCCACATCCCTTGCTGTGACAGGGCTCACCCCACCATCTGCTTGTCCTTTTGGTTTAGATTTCCTCAGTCTTGTTTTCTCTGGACAGGGGAAATGCCTCTGAATGAGAGAAAGCTGTGTGGATGTACATCAGAGTGTCATCTGGCAGTGATGGAGTTGCTGAGGAGGACTGTTCTCACACTGAATGGTATGTTGGCTCAAGCCACTGAGTCACAGGAAGGAGCAAAGCTTCAAGACTCCCTTCCTGTGTCTCCATTTCAGTTCAGTCACTCAGTCATGTCCAACTCTTTGTGACCCCATGAATCGCAGCACGCCAGGCCTCCCTGTCCATCACCAACTCCCAGAGTTCACTCAGATTCACGTCCATCGAGTCAGTGATGCCATCCAGCCATCTCATCCTCTGTCGTCCCCTTCTCCTCCTGCCCTCAATCCCTCCCAGCATTAGAGTATTTTCCAATGAGTCAGCTCTTTGCATGAGGTGGCCAAATACTGGAGTTTCAGCTTTAGCATCATTCCTTCCAAAGAAATCCCAGGGCTGTTCTCCTTCAGAATGGACTGGTGTGTCCATTTGGGTGAAGCCAAATGAAGGTTCTTACAGGTGGCCAATTCCCAGGAGATAAGAAAAAGAAACTGAACCACACGTGCTCTGTTCCTGCTCCAAAGTTTACCAGTCAGCTAATTCACTTCTTTCATTGCAGAGAGAGGGGTTCACTCCTAACTCAGTGCAGGTTCTTACACAGGGAGGGAGCAGTTAAGAGCTTTCCTCCAAGAGATCTCATGAGATTGCTAAGGGGATGAGATGATGAATGTCATGAACTTGGAATGGTGACTAGTACACAGTAAAAATTCAATAGTGACAGGATCGTTGTCATTGTTGTTGTTGTGTACTATGACCAGGACAAAAAAAGTGAAAGCAAAAGTAGCATTTTCCCAACCGAGGGATCAAACACAGGTCTCTCACATTGCAGGTGAAGCCCAAATGAAATAAGCCAATCACAAAAGCACAAATATTATATAAGGCACCTACTTAAATTCTGTACCCGTTAAGCATGTTCCATTTCTCCCTCAACCTAGCCCCTGGCAACAACCATTCTACTTTCTGTCTCTATGAATTTGACTAATCTAGATAGTCACATGCTTATTGCTTATCTGTTCATCATTTGGGTTGCTTCCCTTGTGGCTCAGAGGTTAAAGTGTCTGCCTGCAATGTGGGAGATCTGGGCTCGATCCCTGGGTCGGGAAGATCCCCTGGAGAAGGAAATGGCAACCCATTCCAGTATTCTTGCCTAGAGAATCCCATGGACAGAGGAGCCTGGTAGGCTACAGTCCATGGGGTCACAAAGAGCACGACTGAGCGACTTCACTTTCACTTTTCACTTTCACTTTCCACCTATTGGTTATTGTGAATAATAGTCCTATGAACCAGGGTATATAAATATCTTTCCTTTTACTTCTTTTGTATTATACATAGACAAAGAAGTAAAATTCCACTAATTCCATGGTAATTCCAGGTTTAAATTTTGGAGAATTATCATAACATTCACCACAATGTCTACACCATTTTATATTCTTACCAGAAATTCACTAGTGTTTCAGTTTCTCTATATCCTCTCTTGCTATTTTTGTTTGTTTGTTTGTTTTAATCTTTGTAGTAATCACCCTTAATGGGTATGAAATGGTATTGAATTTTGATTTTGAAGATTTTAAACATTTTGAAGTGTATAATTCAGCATCATTCACAATATACATTCAGTACATTCAAAATGTGATGGGATCTTTACCACTATTTAGTTCCAAAATATTTTATCATGTGAAAAGGAAATTCAGTACCCATTAGCATCACTCTCAGTTCACTTTACAACCACTGATCTGTTATCTATCCCTATGAATCTGCCTATTCTGAATAATTTATAAAATGGAACCACACAATATGCAACTTTTCTGTCTGATTTCTTTTATTTAGAATATTTTTAAGATTCATTCATGTATAGCATGTATAAATACCAGAGACTGCTAATTGTATGTATCAACTTGGTTAACCACAATGCCTTCCCAGTTGGCTTAGATGGTAAAGAATCTGCCTGCAGTGTAGAAGACTTGGGTTTGATCCCTAGATTGGGAAGATCCCCTGGAGAAGGGAATGGCTATGCACTCCAGTATTCTTGCTTGGAGAATCCCATGGCTAGAGAACTCTGGAGGGCTATAGTCCATAGGATTGCAAAGAATCAGACATGACTGAGTGACTTTCACACTTCACAATTGATTTATTCCACAGTAGCTAGATATTTGTTGCTTAGAAGGTATTTTTCAGATGAGATAAGTGTTTAAATAAGTAGACTTCAAGTAAAAAATATGCCTTTTAAAAATTTATTTTTAATTGAAGTATAATTGCTTTACAGTATTGGGTTGGTTTCAGCCAAACATCAACATGAATCAGCGATGGGTATACAAAAGTCACCTCCTTTTCAAATTGCTTTTATAATATGGATGGGTTACATCCAACCAGTTGAAGGCATTGATGAAACAGCTGAATTTTGTTGAGGAAGATGGAATTCTGCCAGCAGAATTCACACTTCCCAATCTCCCAGTTCAGTTACTCAGTCATGTCTGACTCTTTGCACCCCCATGGACTGCAGCATGCCAAGCTTCCCTGTCCATCACCAACTCCCGGAGCTTACTCAAACTCATGTACATTGAGTCAGTGATACCATCCAAACATTCATCCTCTGTCATCCCGTTTTTCTCATGCCTTCAATCTTTCCCCGCTTCAGGATTTTTCAAATGAGTCAGTTCTTCACATCAGGTGGACAAAGTATTGGAGTTTCAGCTTCAGCATCAGTCCTTCCAATGAATATTCAGGACTGATTTCCTTTAGGATAGACTGGTTGGATCTCCTTGCAGTCCAAGGGACTCTCAAGAGTCTTCCTGAGCATCACAGTTCAAAAGCATGAATTCTTAGGCACTCAGCTTTCTTTACAGTCCAATTCTCACATCTATACATGACTACTGGAAAAAACAGCTTTGACTAGATGGACCTTTGTTGGCAAACCAATGTCTCTGCTTTTTAATATGCTTTCTAGGTTAGTCATAGCGTTTCTTCCAAGGAGCAAGCATCTTTTAATTTCATGGCTGGGGAATCCATGAAATTAAAAGTGATTTTAAAGTCCAAGAAAATCTGCAGGGATTTAAAGCTCAAGAAAAAAGAAAATAAAGTCTCTTACTGTTTCCTTTGTTTCCCCATCTATTTGCCATTAAGTGATGGGACCAGTTGCCATGATCTTAGTTTTAGTATTGAATTTCAAGCCAGCTTTTACACTCTCCTCTTTCACCCTCATCAAGAGACTCTTTATTTCTGCCATAAGAGTGGTGTCATCTGCATATATGAGATTGTTAATATTTCTCCCAGCAAACTTGATTTCAGCTTGTAACTCATCCAGCCATTTCACATGATGTACTCTGCATTAAGTTAAATAAGCAAGGAGACAATATACAGCCTTGATGTACTTTTTTCCCAATTTGGAACCAGTCTATTGTTCCACGTCTGGTTCTAACTGTTGCTTCTTGACCTGCATACAGATTTCTCAGCAGGCAAGTAAGGTGATCTGGTATTCCCATCTCTTTAAAAATTTTCCTTAGAAAGTTTTTCTAAGAAATGTTTTCAAAGTCCAGACATTTGTAGCATATATAAGTACCTTATTCATTATTATTATTATTAAAAGGTATATAACTATATGGGTATATATCCATTTTATTTACTCATTTATGAATTGATAGGGATTTGAGTTTTTTCCAGTTTTGGGATATTATGAAGAATGTTCTGTACAAGTGTGTAGACATATGTTTTCATTTCTATTGAATATATACCTAGGAGTGACATTTCTGGTTCATTTGGTAAATATATGTTTAGCACTTATTAATAGTTGCACCGTTTGAATCCTATCAGCAATAGATGAAGATTCATATTTTGATCTTTGCCAACACTTGATATTTTATGCTGTTATGTATTTTAGCCATCTTAGTGAATGTGCAATGATATCCCATTGTGATTTTTATTTGCCTTTCCCTAAATGTTGCAAAAAAATTGGGATGTGAGAGGAAGATCATGTCCAGGCATTGGGTGAGTCCCTGAGATAGGCTGGGTTCAAACAGGAAAGAATTCAAGAACAAACTAGAGTAAACTGAAAGCAAGTTTATTTAGAAAGAGTACACACTCCTTAGAATCTCAGAAGGCTGAGAAGTGGTCCCAGGGGACGGGGTCATCTTGGAAAGTAAGAGCACCCCCAAAATATGGCATGGTTAATTTTTATGGTCTGGGAAGTTTCATAGGCTAATGAATGGGAGGATTATTTCAACTATTTTGGGGAGTTCAAGGAATTGGACCATATTTTGGCCTTTCCTGGTCAGTCAGAACTGTCAAGGCACCTGTGGATGTGTTGCTTAGCTAATGTATCACAGTGAAAATATGAGAGGCTTAAGGACTGCTGGAAGTCGAATCTTCTGCCATCTTAGGCCTAGTGCTTCTGCCATCTTAGGCCTTGGTCATTCTATCCAGTCTATGTCCTATCCTGTTCTCACTGATTATGTCATTCTTTTAACAGTTTTGCTCTGTCTCCTTCCTTCTTATCTCATAACGACTAATGAGAGTAAGCATCTTTTCATATCCTTATTGGCCATCTCTGTGACTTCTTTCCAAATTTCCTGACATATTTTATGCAGCAATTTCACAGCATCATCTTTTAGGATTTGAAATAGCTCAACTGGAATTTCATCATCTCCTCTAGCTTAGTTCATAGGGATACTTTCTAAGGCCCACTTGACTTCACATTCCAGGATGTCTGGCTCTAGGTGAGTGATCACACCATCATGGTTATCTGGGTCATGAAGGTCTTTTTTGTACAGTTTCTCTGTGTATTCTTGCCACCTGTTCTTAATATCTTCTGCTTCTGTTAGGTCCATATCATTTCTGTACTTAATTTTGCCCATTTTTGCATGAAATGTTCCCTTGATATCTCTAATTTTCTTGAAGAGATCTCTAGTCCTTCCCATTCTGTTATTTTCCTCTATATCTTTGCATTGATCTCTGAGAAAGGCTTTCTTATCTCTCCTTGCTATTCTTTGGATCTCTGCATTCAAATGAGTATATCTTTCCTTTTCTCCTTTGCCTTTCACTTCTCTTCTTTTCACAGCTATTTGAAAGGCCACCTCAGACAACCACTTTGCCTTTTTAAATTTCTTTTTCTTGGGGATGGTCTTAGTCCCTGCCTCCTGCACAATGTTAGGTACTTCCATCCATGGCTCTTCAGGCACTCTGTCTATCAGATCTTATCCTTTGAATATATTTCTTACTTCCACTGTATAATCATAAGGGATTTGATTTAGGTCATACTTGAATGGCCTAGTGGTTTTCCCTACTTTCTTCAATTTAAGTCTGAATATGGCAATGAAGAGTTCATGATCTGAGCCACAGTCAGCTCCCATGTCTTGTTTATGCTTATTCAGCAGTGGCCACAGGACTGGAAAAGTTCACTTTTCATTCCAATCTCAAAGAAAAGCAATGCCAAAGAATGCTCAAACCACTGCACAACTGTACTCATCTCACATGTTAGCAAAGTAATGCTCAAAATTCTACAATCCAGGCTTCAACAGTACGTAAACTGTGAACTTAAAGATGTTCAAGTTGGATTTAGAAAAGGCAGGGGAACCACATATCAAATTGGTTGATCTCTGGTTGGATCATCAGTTGGGTCATCAAAAAAGTAATAGAGTCCCAGAAAAAAAACATCTACTTCTGCTTTATTGATTATGCCAAAGCCTCTGACTGTGTGAATCACAACAAACTGGGAAATTATTCAAGAGATGGGACTACAAAACCACCTTATCTGCCTCCTGAGAAATCTTGCAGGTCAGGAAGCAACAGTTAGAATTAGACATGAAAGAACAGACTGGTTCCAAATCGAGAAAGGTGTACATCAAAGCTGTGTATGGTCACCCTGCTTATTTAACTTATATGCAGAGTGCATCATGAGTAATGCTGGGCAAAATAAAGTACAAGCTGGAATCAAGATTGCTGGGAGAAATATCAGTAACCTCAGATATTCAGATGACACCAGCCTTATGGCAGAAAGTGAAGAACTAAAGAGCCTATTGATGAAAGTGAAACAGCAGAGTGAAAAAGTTGACTCAAAACTCAACATTCAGAAAACTGAGATCATGGCGCCTGGTCCAGTCACTTCATGGCAAATAGATGGGGAAACAGTGGAAACAGTGTCAGAATTTATTTTCTTGGGCTCCAAAATCACTGCAGATGGTGACTTCAGCCATGAAATTAAAAGATGCTTTATCCTTGGAAGAAAAGTTATGACCAACCTAGACAGCATATTAAAAAGCAGAGACATTATTTTGCCAACAAAGGTCCATCTAGTCAGAGCTATGGTTTTTCCAGTAGTCATGAGAATTGAACTATAAAGAAAGCTTAGCACCAAAGAATTGATGCTTTTGAACTGTGGTGTTGGAGAAGACTCTTGAGAGTCCCTTGGACTGCAAAGAGATCCAATCAATCCATCGTAAAGAAAATCAGTCCTGAATATTCATTGGAAGAACTGATGCTGAAGCTGAAACACCAATACTTTGTCCACCTGATGCGAAGAATTGACTCATTGGAAAAGACCTGGCGTGCTGCAGTTCCAGGGGTTGCAAAGAGTTGGACACGACTGAGCAATTGAACTGAACTGTTTCTTCATTGGAGAAATGTTGATTGACATTTTCCAACTGGCCAATTGCCAATTGGCCTTTGCCAATAATTACTGAGTTATCTATTTTACTATTGGGTTGTGAGTTTTCTTTATATATTGTTGGTAAAAGTCTTTGTCAAATACTTCTGTTATTCTATTGGTTGTTTTTAACTTCCTTTGGTGGTGTATATATATATTTTTTTTAATTTTTACAGAGTCCAAAATCTTAGGTAGCCCCCAGACAAGTTAGAAAAGAAATACACAATAGTTTATGGATAACGTTTTCATGATTTCCTCTGATTTTCTGGGAGGAACTGAGAACTGGGCTGCTGCTGCTCAACACCAAAACCACCGTGGCTATACTGTGAGAGACTGAGGCAAGGTGAGTAAACACACACAGTATTTAACATAGCTTTTGGATTGGGTGTCTGCTTAGTTGCTATATGCCATTGATTGTTTACCAAAGACCCTACAAAGTTGACTTAGATGGCTTTTTATCTAAGAAGGAGAAGTTGGAGCTTTCTAGCTCACCATTTTGATGAAGTTTTAGTCCTTCAGTTTTGACATTCTTTTTTCAAAATTGTTTTCACTATTAGATACCCCTTCACTTTTCCATATAAATTGCAGAATCACTGTGTCTATTTCTGCAAAAAAAAAAAAAAAGTAAAACAAAACAAACCTAAAACAGCTAGTTTTTTGATAAAAAATACTGCAATTTTTAAAAAAAAGTTTGAAAAAATTGCTCTCTAAACAATTTCAAATCTTATTTGGATCTTTAAATTCCTTCAGTGATATTTTAGACTTTTGAAAATATTAGCCTTCTGCTTCTTTGATAAATTTATCCCTAAGTGTTTTATTCCTTTTGATTCTATTATAAATGAAATTGTTTCCTTCATTTCATTTTTGGATTGTTCATTGTTAGTGTATAGCAGTACAACAAAATTTTTATTAATTGCTGAACTTATTGCACTTTCTTTCTGAACTAATTTTTAGTAGTGATTAGTAAAAGCAAAGGAGAAAAGGAAAGATATAAGTATATGAACGCAGAATTCCAAAGAATAGCAAGAACAGATAAGAAAGCCTTCTTAACTGATCAATGCAAAGAAATAGAGGAAAAGAACCGAATGGGAAAGACTAGAGATCTCTTCAACAAAATTAGAGATACCAAGGGAACATTTCATGCAAAGATGGGCTCGATAAAGGACAGAAATGGTATGGAACTAACAGAAGCAAAAGATATTAAGAAGAGGTGGCAAGAATACACAGAAGAACTGTACAAAAAAGATCTTCATGACCCGGATAATCACGATGGTGTGGTCATTCATCTAGAGCCAGACATACTGGAATGTGAAGTCAAGTGGGCCTCAGAAGGCATCACTACAAACAAAGCTAGTGGAGGTGATGGCATTCCAGTTGAGCTATTTCAAATCTTGAAAGATGATGCTGTGAAAGTGCTGCACTCAATATGTCAGTACATTTGGAAAACTCAGCAGTAGCCACAGGACTGGAAAATGTCTGTTTTCATTCCAATCCCAAAGAAAGGCAATGCCAAAGAATGCTCAAACTACCACACAATTGCACTCATCTCACATGCTAGTAAAGAAATGCTCAAAATTCTCCAAGCCAGACTTCAGCAATAAGTGAACCATGAAGTTCCTGATGTTCAAGCTGGTTTTAGAAAAGGCAGAGGAACCAAAGATCAAATTGCCAACATCTGCTGGATCATGGAAAAAGCAAGAGAGTTCCAGAAAAAAACTATTTCTGCTTTATTGACTATGCCAAAGCCTTTGACTGTGTGGATCACAATAAACTGTGGAAAATTCTGAGACAGATGGGAATACCAGACCACCTGACCTGCCTCTTGAGAAATCTGTATGCAGGTCAGGAAGCAACAATTAGAGCTGGACATGGACCAACAGACTGGTTCCAAATAGGAAAAGGAGTGCGTCAAGGCTGTATATTGTCACCTTGCTTATTTAACTTATATGCAGAGTACATCATGAGAAATGCTGGACTGGAAGAAGCACAAGTTGGAATCAAGATTGCTGGGAGAAATATCAATAACCTCAGATATGCAGATGACACCACCCTTATGGCAGAAAGTGAAGAGGAACTAAAGAGCCTCTTGATGAAAGTGAAAGAGGAGAGCGAAAAAGTTGGCCTAAAGCTCAACATTCAGAAAACAAAGATCATGGCATCTGGTCCCATCACTTCATGGTAAATAGATGGGGAAACAGTGGAAACAGTGTCAGACTTTATTTTTTTGGGCTTCAAAATCACTGCACATGGTGACTGCACCCATGAAATTAAAAGACGCTTACTCCTTGGAAGAAAAGTTATGACCAACCTAGATAGCATATTCAAATGCAGAAACATTACTTTGCCGACTAAGGTCCATATAGTCAAGGCTATGGTTTTTCCAGTAGTCATGTATGGATGTGAGAATTGGACTGTGAAGAAAGCTGAGCGCCAAAGAATTGATGCTTTTGAACTGTGGTGTTGGAGAAGACTCTTGAGAGTCCCTTGGACTGCAGGGAGATCCAACCAGTCCATTTTGAAGGCGATCAGCCCTGGGATTCCTTTGGAAGGAATGATGCTAAAGCTGAAACTCCAGTACTTTGGCCACCTCATGCGAAGAGTTGACTCATTGAAAAAGACTCTGATGCTGGGAGAGATTGGGGGCAGGAGGAGAAGGGTCTGACAGAGGACGACATGGCTGGGTGGCATCACTGACTCAATGGACGTTAATTTGAGTGAACTTCGGGAGCTGGTAATGGACAGGGAGCCCTGGAGTGCTGTGATTCATGGGGTCACAAAGAGTCGTACATGACTGAGCGACTGAACTGAACTGAATTGAACATATCTTTTTACCACCAGTGAAGTGAGCAGGGGAAATAACCTCTGGTCTTCTCAGCCTGCTATTTTCAGCATAGAAACTCCACTGTATGCGGGAGATGGGGCATGGGATATTGGTGCTCAGTATGCTTATTTTGGGTAGAGCTTTCAACTTCCAACTGGGTAGTAGGTAGATTAAGAGATTCTGAGATCTCTTGGAAACTCTTGGTTGATATAAAGCTTCTTTAACATAGAACAGTGTAGATGAGAGATTCTGGTGGTCTACTTCTCTAAGGAAGACACTACAGTCTTAGACTAGGAATTGGATGACAGAAAGCCCTGTGTTCTTGGTTGAACCCTCCTGAGATAGAACTTCCATCACATTGAACCAGTGGGGTGGGAGTGTGTCATGGCTTAGATGTCACACTCTTATTTGCTTAATGAGATTTAGTAGATGTTCTTGAATAAATGTTCCCCCATTTCCCATATGGCCTTAGGGCCACTTCCACAGTCTTAAAATATTTTCTAAAATAATTATCACCATTTATGGTAAGTACACAGAACTCCTCATACTGCCATTCAGGAAGTCACCTACACACTTATAGATAATTTTTACTTCTTGCTAATACTTTAAAAATAAGTTATAACTTTTCTACAGTAAGCAGAATTTCTCTTTTGAAAGAAAATCCCAATTAGCAACATAAACATTAAAATCTAGGCATTTTCTGTGGAGGGAGTCCACAAGGACAAACATAGACTTTATAACCAATTCATTAGAAGGATATCTGTGTATTCAACCTGAGCTGTAGGAAAGGCTTGGTCTCTTTTGAGGAGGAAAAAAAAAAAAAATTTCCTCATTTGCAACAGCATGAAAAAGTCTGGTCAGAATGTAACTAAGGCTACCATAAAATGGTTAAGAGGTCTGATGCACTGAAATTCTTATAACATGTGAATCTAGATCTTGGTGGGATATTATTTAAATATAACCTACACCAATTTACTCATTTTATAGATGAAAATTCTGTGTAGTCATAGTGAGATTGCCAGGGCTGGGGTCAGGCCTCCAGATTCCCAGGTCTGGGTGTTTCCAATGGGAATACCATTTGACCTACTATTAGCTTCATCCCTGAAATACATATGATCCTCTGATAAAGAACACAAATTCTGGCAAAGACTTGCAATATTTAAGTCTAAATTCTGGCACCTACTAGTTGAGTTATTACCTAGCTGATCTACTCCTCTGAGTTGGAGAAAATACTCAGTTTTCAGTATCTAAGGCCCAAATAGAAAATTGTAATAGAAAATAACTTTACAAACTCCAAAATATTCATCTATTCCAGGATTTCTAGCCACAAACAACAGAACTTGGGCTAGCTAGCTAGCTTAGAAAAGTGCTGATCGAATAAGACTGCATAGTGTAAAGGATGAATGGGAAGGCTGGAAAATCACACTTAGCAAACAGAGAGCACAGGTGGGGACAGGGCCAACCAGTAGCAGGTGCTGTCACAATCTGGACACCAAAGAGCTGAGGATAATACTCCTGACCCCAACCAGATCCTCACTGCTACATCTTGTTTTCCTCATCACCCTACTTCTCATTATTGCTACCTCACCTGAATTCTGATCTTCCTCAAGATTTCAACCATCCAAACCTGTCTTTGGATGAGTGATGGGACAGCAGCATCCAGCATCTCCAACTCCCATGGTGGGAATGGAGTCTAGATTCTGAGCAGCCAAATGACAAAGATCCACTGTAAAAATTATTGCTACTGTGATCCATGTCATCTCCCCTCATTCCTGAGAAGCAGTCTAGGAACTTCCAACCTGGCTTTTGATGCAAAAACTTTGAGGCCACAGAGACTGAGTGTCTTGCCCAGGCCAAACAGCCAGGGACTCATGGAACAAAACCAGGAGGACACTGACCCTGGTATTTTCACACAAACACAACACATTGCCCTCTCTTCGATTCTCAAATCCATGTAAATCCATATATTCTTTAGGTTGGATGAGGAAATGCATGTTATGTATTGTGCAGACATTATATTTCACAGTTTGTTACTAACCCTACACATAAAGACTTGCATTTTTACAGTTCTGTAAGTGCCATAATTTTTGCTGAGTTTTCTAGTTGTCTTTATTGCTATAGGACAACTAAGAAGATGACTAATTTTTTGAGACAAATCATACCCCAAGAAAGCCAAGAGGGGAATGAAGAAGGGATTGCTGAGCCTCTTCAATCTTAGGAAACAAATATTTATCATTCTATTAAGATTTTATTTAGTGGTTCTTAGGAATCCAGCATAAGGATTCACCATCTGAGGGGAGACAGAGACAGAAAATATGACCCTTGTATAGAAGCTAAGTTTTGGGGGAAATACAATTTAGATGGTAAAAAAAAGCACAAATCATTTGTGATTATTGGGGACCCACAGCTAATAAGGTGAAAAAAGAAAACATAATTTAAAAAATTAGTTTCTTTAAACTTACTCAAAATTGGAAAAGCCATACAACAAGGCTGCATATTGTCACCCTGCTTATTTAACTTCTATGCAGAGTACATCATGCAAAATACTGGACTGGATGAATCACAAGGTAGAATCAAGATTTCCAGGAGAAATATCAACAACCTCAGATAAGCAAATGATTCCATTCTAATGGCAGAAAATGTAGAGAAATTAAAGAGTCTCTTGATGAGAGTAAAAGAAGAAAGTGAAAAGGCTGACTTAGGAGATGGTGTGGAGAAAATTGAATGGTCTTGCACTTTTGGTGGGAATGTAAATTGATACCACCACTGTGGAAGACAATATGGAGATTCCTTTAAAAAATAGGAATAAAACCACCATATGTTCCAGTAATCCCACTCCTAGGCACATACCCTGAGGAAAACAAAATGGAAAAATACACATGTATCCCATTGTTCATTGCAGCACTAGCTAGAACATGGAAGCAACCTAGATGTCCATTGACAGATGAATGAATAAAGAAGTTGTAGTACTTGTACACAATGGAATATTACTCAGCCATAAAAAGGAACAAATTTCAGTCAGTTCTAATGAAGTGGATGAACCTAGAACCTATTACACAGAGTGAAGTAAATCAGAAAGAGAAAGATAAATATATTCTAACACACATATATATAGAATCCGTAAAAATGGTACTGAAGAATTTATTAACAGGGCAGCAATGGAGAAACAGACATAGAAAGTAGACTTATGGACATGGGGAGAGGGGAAGAGAGGGTGAGCTGTATGGAAAGAGTAACATGGAAACTTACATTACCACACATAAAATAGATAGCCAATGGGAATTTGCTGTACGGCTCAGGAAACTCAAACAGGGGCTCTGTATCAACCTAGAGGGGTGGGATAGGGAGAGAAATGGGAGGGAGGTTCAAAAGGGAGGGGATATATGTATACCTATGGCTGATTCATGTCGAGGTTTGACAGAAAACAACAAAATTATGTAAAGCAATTATCCAATTAAAAATAAATTTTTTAAATTCAATGGAAAACTCAACATTCAAAAAACCAAAAACATGGCATCTGGTTCCATCACTTCATACCAAAAAAAAAAAAAGGAAAAAAGTGGAAACCATGACAGATTTTATTTTCTTGGGCTCCAAAATACCTGAGGTTGGTGATTGCAGCCTTGAAATTAAAAGACACTTGCTCCTTGGAAGGAAAGCTATGGCAAGCCTAGACAGCATGTTAAAAAGGAGAGAAATCATCTTGCCAACAAAGGTCCTTGTTGCCAAAGTTTCTCCAGGAGGCTTCTCAGGTGGCCCTAGTGGTGAGGAACCCACATGCCAAGGCAGAAGATGTAAGAGACAGGGGTTGGATCCCTGGGTTGAGAAGATCTCCTGGAGGAGGAAATGGCAACCTACTCCAGTATTCTTGCCTGGAGAATCCTATGGACAGAGGAGCCTGGAAGGGTACAGTCCATAGTGTCACAAAGAGTCCAAAGGCTCGAAAGACACAACTGAAACAACTTAGCACTTACGCACATGGTTTTTCCAGCAGTCATGTATGGATGTGAGAGTTGGACTATAAAGAAGGCTGAACATCAAAAAATTGATGCTTTAGATCTGTGGCGCTGGGGAAGATTCTTGAGACTGCAGATTCTTGGGATTCTTGAGAAGATTCCTTGGACTGCAAGGAAATCAAGCTAGTCCATCCTAAAGGATATCAACCCTGAATATTTATTGGAAAGATTAATGCTGAAGCTGAACCTCCAGCCTTAGCCACCTGATGAGACAATCTGACTCATTGGAAAAGATCCTAATGCTTGGAAAGATTGAAGGCAAAAAGAGGAGGGGGCAACAGAGGATGAGATGGTTAGATAGCATCAACTGCTCAATGGTCATTAATTTGAGCCAACTCCGGGAGATAAATAAGGACAAGGAAACCTGGCATGCTATAGTCCGTGGGGTAGCAAAGAGTTGTACAAGACTTAGTGAGTAAACAACAGCAAATTTGCTTCCTTTGTATTCTTTTTAGCAAATATTAAAATTGACATTTAACTTTGATTTAAAACCTCAACTTTTAAAATTGGATTGCTTTCTTTTCAAATTTAAAATCTCAAGTCTTTAAAATACAAACTCTTAGGTACCATATGAAATTTTTATTTCTGAAACTGGGTAATTCCTAGATCTTATCTACCAGTCTACCGATCTTTTCCCTTTGTAGAGACATATATGCTGTCATTAATATTTTTAAGTAATTTAAGTAATGCTCAAAATTCTCCAAGCCAAACTTCAGCAATACATGAACCGTGAACTTCCAGATATTCAAGCTGGCTTTAGAAATGGCAGAGGAACCAGAGATCAAATTGCCAATATCTGCTGGATCATGGAAAAAGGAAGGGAGTTCCAGAAAAACATCTATTTCTGCTTTATTGACTATGCCAAAGCCTTTGACTGTATGGATCATAATAAAGTGTGGAAAACTCTGAAAGAGAAGGGAATACCAGACCACCTTCCCTGTGTCTTGAGAAACCTATACGCAGCTCAGGAAGCAACAGTTAGAACTGGACATGGACCAACAGACTGGTTCCAAATAGGAAAAGGAGTACGTCAAGGCTGTATATTGTCATCCTGCTTCTTAAACTTCTATGCAGAGTACATCATGAGAAATGCTGGACTGGAAGAAGCACAGCTGGAATCAAGATTGCCGGGAGAAATATCAATAACCTCAGAGAGTCCCTTGGACTGCAAGGAGATCCAACCAGTCCATTCTGAAGGAGATCATCCCTGGGATTTCTTTGGAAGGAATGATGCTAAAGCTGAAACTCCAGTACTTTCGTCACCTCATGCGAAGAGTTGACTCATTGGAAAAGACTCTGATGCTGGAAGGGATTGGGGGAAGGAGGAGAAGGGGACGACCGAGGATGACATGGCTGGATGGCATCACTGACTCGATGGACATGAGTCTGAATGAACTCCAGGAGTTGGTGATGGACAGGGAGGCCTGGGTGCTGCGATTCATGGGGTTGCAAAGAGTCGGACACGACTGAGCGACTGAACTGAACTGATGCAGATGACACCACCTTTATGGCAGAAAGTGAAGAGGAACTAAAATGTCTCTTGATGAAAGTGAAAGAGGAGAGTGAAAAAGTTGGCTTAAAGCTCAACATTCAGAAAACGAAGATCATGGCATCTGGTCCCACCAGTTCATGGGAAATAGATGGGGAACAGTGGAAACAGTGGCAGACTTTATCTTTTTGGGCTCCAAAAATCACTGCAGATGGTGATTGCAGCCATGAAATTAAAAGATGCTTACTCCTTGGAAGAAAAGTTACAGCTAACCTAGACAGCATATTGAAAAGCAGACATTACTTTGCCAACAGAGGTCCGTCTAGGCAAGGCTAGACAGAGATTTTTCCAGTGGTCATGTATGGATGTGAGAGTTGGACTGTGAAGAAAGCTGAGCGCCAAAGAATCAATGCTTTTGAACTGTGGTATTGGAGAAGACTCTTGAGACAAGTCTCCTGGACTGCAAGGAGATCCAACCACTCCATTCTAAAGGAGATCAGTCCTGGGATTTCTTTGGAAGGAATGATGCTAATGCTGAAACTCCAATACTTTGGCCACCTCATGCAAAGAGTTGACTCATTGGAAAAGACTCTGATGCTGGGATGGATTGGGGGCAGGAGGAGAAGTGGACGACAGAGGATGAGATGGCTGGATGGCATCGCCAACTTGATGGATGTGAGTTTGAGTGAACTCCAGGATATGGTGATGGACAGGGAGGCCTGGCGTGCTGCGATTCTTGGGGTTGCAAAGAGTTGGACACGACTCAGCACCTGAATTGAATTGAATTGAATGTTTTTATATCACCCCTCATTCAAAGCATCTGAATGTGATACACATTTCTTCAAGATTTAACTCATCTCTGAGTGCTTGAAGTTCTGAACACAACACAGCTGAACTATTTCAAATATTGTGAGCATTTTTTCTCATGAGAAATTTTAGATTTCAATAAAATATTCAGTATACTGGAAAAGAATGGAGAAGCAGCAGTGAGCGACCAAGTCCAGCATTGCCTTCGGTCACACTGGCAAGGTGTGCAAACTACAGCCGTTTCCTTTTTGTTGATCCAAAGGAGACCTTTCTTTCCAAGGAGACTGAGTTCTATATTGATTTGATTGAAGTCCCACACCAGGGTTCCTCTAGGGCTCTTCACAATAACTGTGTTTCAATTCAGGTTGATGTTGTGTTCTTGGATGGCTCCTAAAGTGGTTTTCATTCTCACAGTATACACAGCAAAGAGCTCAATGTTATTTTGATTTTGAAGTTTCCTCCAATTGTACTTTACCAAATGCCGTTTCTTTGGTGACATTTCCCCTCCTCTTTGCTTGGATCTAACTCTTCTGATATTAGGAAAAGGAACTATGGGTTGGAAAACCCAACTCCTCCTCTTAGATAGTTTACCACTTATTTTGATGGAAAGCCCTTTTTTTTTTTTTTTTTTCTTTTTGAGTTGTCTTCTTTTGTGTGGTACTGGTCATTCCCCATATAGATGTTGTGGGGGATGACTTTGATGGGAGTGTAGTTTTATTCAGCTCTCTCTGTCACTGAATCAACACTTCGCTCTTAGAAAAGCCTGAGGGAGCTACCAAGAACCAGTTTAGATCATGAGAGCTTAGTATTTCTGTATTTTCTACTGTGGACTCTGGTCACCAAGTGCAGAGAAAAGACCCACTCAGCACCATTACACAGATGGCTTGTTTTTTATTATAACTACTAAAGGTTCTCAAAGAAAAGAGAGTTGTGTAGGATCTGGTGCTCAATCAAAGTTTCTTAAAGGAGTTCGACAGACTATTGACTTAAAAACTGATTTCATAATCCTGAAGAAACCAAACCCCTATAAAACTTAATCAAATATCTGGGCATATTTTAGAGTTTGTAGATTTTTGGCATGTTCTGAATGTACAACTGAAAATAGATAGTTCTGTTGCCAAGTATGTAGTGTGACAGTCATTATTCCTCTGACTCATGAGTTTGCTAAATTAATAGATAGTGGATATTACATATTCAAGAGAAAACGGAAAACACTTGCAGAATGGTATGGTAAGGACTAATGGAAATCTATCTCCCCATAAAGCAATGAGAACACTGGAAAAATTTTTGATGGCAATCTCTCAAAACCCTGAAGAATAACCCAAAATTAACACCCAAGGAAAACGGCTAAATATAAGTAATAACAGAGAGTTTGTGTAATTTTAATTTACCTTATTTCCATCTTGCTATACTCAGTAACCTTGAAAACTGACAGAATTGCCATCATAATAGTTTTGGTAAACAATAGGCTAAAGGCTACCAGGCAGAATAGATTTTGAGGTTCGCCCCAAAGCCTCATTTGCATAGAATTATCATTATTTAAAATATATAGCAGTTCCCTTGAAAAAGCCTCCTCACAGCCTTTGTTTTTATTTGACTTGACCCAGAGCACATTCAATGCAAATAGCTTTTTCCCAAAGTCATCTATCAAATAATCAGTGTAAATTGATTAACATTGCAGCTGCTTTCCGTGGTAATAACAGTTGGAACTAACACAAAGCCACCAAAAAAATTAAAAGGAAAATCTGGAGAATTCGGTATCCATAAAGGGTCATGAATTAGGTATCCATAAAAGTATCCATAAAGGGGCTTCCCTGGTGGCTCAGAGGGTAAAAAGTCTGCCTAAAGTGTGGGAGACGGAAATGCAACCCATTCTAGTGTTCTTGCCTGGAAAAGCCCATGGACAGAGGAGCCTTGCTGGTTACAGTCCATGGGATTGCAAAGAGTTGAACATGACTGAGCAACTTCACATTTTTACAAAGGGTCCTGAAAGCTCTGATGTATTAATGAAAATCTGAAAGATATCATGCATTTGCAGGTCTGAATGTCATAGAAAATTCTGAGACAGTCCTATTCTCTCCCTTGGGGTGAACATGAGTCTATGCACAAACAAGCAATGAGGGCTAAGGCAAAGTTACCATCTACCAGGCTGATTGTTAAACCAGAGCCCTAACCTACATGCAGAGCTCCTCACTAGAGGCTGAAGGATTTCTCAGATCAAAATATTAGATAAGTATCAGTGTAGTCATTGACTGATCTTTTAGATAGCCAAGCAGAGACTTCAGTGGCTACATACAAAAAAGAGTACAAAATTTACAGATTTAGTTCAGAAAGGCCAATAAACAAACAATAACTACTAATTGGCCCTAGCATGATAATAGGCATATTGATCAGTTGATTAGTATCGAGTCCATTAATAAACCCTTGCATTTATGTTCAATCAATCTTCAACCAGAGTGCTAAAACAATTAAGTAGAAAAATAGCGTTTCAACAAATTGTGTTAGGATAACTGGATATCCATATTCAAGAGAATGAAAAGAACCCCTTATAACTACCTCTTCTTTTGCCTATATACTTTATTTTCCTCCATATAATTCTAAAAAAAAATTTCAGTATGCTTCATCCAGACTTGTTTAAAACATAGCCATTTCCTTTTCATTTATTTCTGCTTGGATTTTTATGATTTATTTCCTTCTACTGACTTTTTTTTTGTCCTTCTTTATCTAGTTGCTTTACGTGTGAAGTTGGGTTGTTTATGTGATATCTTTCTTATTTCATGAGGTAGGCTGGTATTGCTATGAACCTCCTTCTTAGCACTATTTTTACTGAATCCCACAGGTGTGGGCTGTCATGTTTTCACTGTCATGTATTTCTTTGCATATTTTTGATTTTTTTTTTATTTCTTTAGTGATCTGTTTGTTATTCAGAAGTGTGCTTTTTAGCCTCCATATGTTTGTGTTTTTAATATCCACCCCCTACCCTGTGGCTGATATCTAATCTTATAGCACTATGATCAGAAAAGATGCTTGTGATGATTGCTTTTTTTTTTTTTTTATTTCACTAAGGCTGGATTTTTGGCTCAGTATGTGATCTATTCTGGAGAATGTTCCATGTGCACTTGAGAAAAAGGTGAAATCCGCTGTTATGGGGTGGAACGCCCTGTAGATAACAATTAGGTCTAACTGGTCTAATATATCATTTAAATCTTGTATTTCCTTGTTAATTTTCTATCTGGATTATCTGTTCCTTGTTGTGAGTGGAGTATTAAAGTCTGCCACTATTACTGTGTTTCTTTCAATTTCTCTTTTAACACTTGTTAGTATTTGTCTTATGTATTCAGATGCTCCTATACTGGGTACATATGTGTTTATAATTGTTATATATCCTTCTTGGATTGATCCCTTGATCATTAAGTAGTGTCCGTCTTTGTTTTTTGTAAGTTTTTATTTTTAAATTGATTTTATCTGATATGGGTATTGCTACTCCCACTTTCTTTTGGTCTCCATTTGCATGAAATATGGTTTGCCTTGGAAGTGAACAGAGATCATTCTGTCATTTTTGAGATTGCATCTAAGTACTGCCTTTCAGACTGTTTTGTTGACCCTGATGGCTACTCCAATTCTTCTAAGGGATTCCTGCCCACAGTAGTAGATATAATGGTCATCTGAGTTAAATTCAACCATTCCAGTCCATTTGAGTTCGCTGATTCCTAGAATGTCGACGTTCACTCTTGCCATCTCCTGTTTGACCACTTTCAATTTGCCTTGAGTCACGGACCTAACATTCCATGTTCTTATGCAATATTGCACTTTACAGCATTGGACCTTGGTTCTATCACCAGTCACATCCACAACTGGGTATTGTTTTTGCTTTGGCTCCATCCCTTCATTCTTTCTGGAATTATTTCTCCACTGATCTCTTGCAGCATATTGGGCACTTACCGAACTGGGGAGTTCCTCTTTCAGTATCCTGTCATTTGCTGTTTCCTACTGTTCATGGGGTTCTCAAGGCAAGGGTAGTGAAGTGGTTTGCCACTCCCTTCTCCAGTGGACCACATAATGTCAGACCTCTTCACCATGACCCATCCATCTTGGGTGGCCCCACATAGCATGGCTTAGTTGCATTCAGTTAGACAAGGCTGTGGTCCATGTGATCAGATTCTGTGATGACGATTTCAGTGTGTCTGCCCTCTGATGCCCTCTCGCAACACCTATCATCTCACTTGGGTTTCTCTTACCCAAGTGGGGTATTTCTTCACAGCTGCTCCTGCAAAGCACAGCCACTGCTCCTTACCTTGGACGAGGTTGCCCCTCCTGACCTTGAAGTAGCTCCTCTAGGCCCTCCTGCACTTGCACAACTGCCACTCCTTGGACAACAGAATGATTTCTGTTCATTGCCAAGGCAAACCATTCAATATCGCGGTGATATAAGCCTATGCCCAACCAGTAACGCTGAAAAAGCTGACATTGAATGGTTCTATGAAGAACTACAAGACCTTTTAGAACTAACACCCAAAAAAGATATCCTTTTCATTATAGGGGACTGAAATACAAAAATAGGAAGTCAAAAAACACCTGGAGTAACAGGCAAATTTGGCCTTGGAATATGGAATGAAGCAGGGCAAAAGCTAATAGAGTTTGCCAAAAGAACGCACTGGTCATAGCAAACACTCTCTTCCAACAACACAAGGGAAGAGTCTATATATGGGCATCACCAGGTGATCAACACTGAAATCAGATTGATAATATTCTTCACAGCCAAAGATGGAGAGGCTCTATACAGTCAGCAAAAACAAGACCAGGAGCTGACTGGCTCAGATCATGAACTCCTTATGGCCAAATTCAGACTTAAAATGAAGAAAGTTGGGAAAACCACCAGGCCATTCAGGTATGACCTTAATCAGATCCCTTATGATTATACAGTGGAAGTGAGAAATAGACGTATGGGACTAGATTTGATAGAGAACCTGATAAACTATGGACGGAGGTTGATGACATTGTATAGGAGACAAAGATCAAGACCATCCACATGAAAAAGAAATGCAAAAAAGCAAAACGGCTGTCTGAGGAGGTCTTACAAATAACTGTGAAAAGAAGAGAAGTGAAAAGCAAAGGAGAAAAGGAAAGATATAAACATCTGAATGCAGACTTCCAAAGAACAGCAAGGAGAGATAAGAAAGCCTTCCTCAGAGATCAATGCAAAGAAATAGAGGAAAACAACAGAATGGGAAAGACTAGAGATCTCTTCAGGAAAATTAGAGATACCAAGGGAATGTTTCATGCAAAGATGGGCTCAAAAAAGGACAGAAATGGTATGGAACTAACAGAAGCAGAAGATTTTAAGAAGAGGTGGCAAGAGTACACAGAAGAACTATACAAAAAAGATCTTCAGGACCAAGATAATCACGATGGTGTGCTCACACACGTAAAGCCAGACATCCCGGAATGTGAAGTCAAGTGGGCCTTAGAAAGTATCACTATGAAAAAGGCTAGTGGAGGTCATGGAATTCCAGTTGAGCTATTTCAAATCCTGAAAGATGATGCTGTGAAAGTGCTCCACTCAATATGCCAGCACATTTGGAAAATTCAACAGTGGCCACAGGACTGGAAAAGGTCAGTTTTCATTTCAATCCCAAAGAAAGGCAATGCCAAAGAATGCTCAAACTACCGCACAATTGCACCCATCTAACACACTAGTAAAGTAATGTTCAAAATTCTCCAAGCCAGGCTTCAGCAGTACATGAACTGTGGACTTTCTGATGTTCAAGCTGGTTTTAGAAAAGGCAGAGGAACCAGAGATCAAATTGCCAACATCAACTGGATCATAGAAAAAAGAAGAGAGTTCCAGAAAAATATCTATTTCTGTTTTATTGACTATGCCAAAGCCTTAGACTGTGTGGACCACAATAAACTGTGGAAAATTCTGAAAGAGATAGGAATACCAGACCACCTGACCTGCCTTTTGAGAAAATTGTATTCAGCTCAGGAAGCAACAGTTAGAACTGGACATAGAATAACAGACTGGTTCTAAATAAGAAAATGGAGTACATCAAGGCTGTATATTATCACTCTGCTTATTTAACTTCTATGCAGAATACATCATGAGAAATGCTGGGCTGGAAGAAACACTAGCTGGGATCAAGATTGTCAGGTGAAACATCCATAACCTCAGATATGCAGAGGACACCATCCTTATGGCAGAAAGTGAAGAACTAAAAAAACCTCTTGATGAAATTGAAAGAGGAGAGTGAAAACGTTGGCTTAAAACTCAACATTCAGAAAACGAATATCATGGCATCTGGTCCCATCACTTCATGGGAAATAGATGGGGAACAGTGGAAACAGTGGCAGACTTTATTTTGGGGTGGGGCTCCAAAATCACTGCAGATGGTGATTGCAGCCATGAAATTAAAAGACGCTTACTTCTTGGAAGGAAAGTTATGACCAACCTAGATAGCATATTCAAATGCAGAGACATTACTTTGCCAACAAAGGTCTGTCTAGTCAAGGCTATGACTTTTCCATTGGTCATGTATGGATGTGAGAGTTGGACTGTGAAGAAAGCTGAGTGCCGAAGAATTGATGCCTTTGAACTGTGGTGTTGGAGAAGACTCTTGAGAGTCCCTTGGACTGCAAGGAGATCCAACCAGTCCATTCTGAAGGAGATTAGCCCTGGGATTTCTTTGGAAGGAATGATGCTAAAGCTGAAACTCCAGTACTCTGGCCACCTGATGTGAAGTGTTGAGTCATTGGAAAAGACTCTGATGCTGGGAGGGATTGGGAGCAGGAGGAGAAGGGGACGACAGAGGATGAGATGGCTGGATGGCATCATCAACTTGATGCACGAGTTTGGGTGAACTCTGGGAGTTGGTGATGGACAGGGAGGCCTGGCATGCTGCGATTCATAGGGTTGGAAACAGTCGGACATGACTGAGTGACTAAGCTGAACTGAACTGAACTTCATGAAGTATATTTTTCCAGCCTCTCACTTTCAATCTGTATACATCCCTAGGCTTGAGGTAGGTCTCTTGTAGACAGCGTATATAGGGGTCTTGTTGTTGTATCCATTCAGCCAGTCTTTGACTTTTGGTTGGAGCATTTAGACCACTTATGTTTATGGTAATTGTTGATAAGTATAATCCTGTTACCATTTACTGTATTGTTTTGGGTTCAATTTTATAAATCTTTTCTGTATTTCCTGTCTAGAGAAGATTTTTTAGCATTTGTTGAAGAGCTGGTTTGGTGGTGTTAAATTCTTAGATTTTGCTTGTCTATAATTGCTTTGATTTTTCCTTGCTGCATAGAGTTATTTTGATTGTGTGTGTGTGTGTGTGTGTGTTTTTTTTCTTTCCTTCATCACTTTATTCCAGAAAAATGCAGAGGAAGGAAATCTCCCAAACTCATCTAAGAGGCCACTGATACCAAAACCAGACAAAGATGCCACAATAAAAGAAAACCTTCAGGCCAATATCACTGATGAATATAGATGCAAAATCCTCAAGAAAACTCTAGCAAACACAATCCAATAACCTATTAAAAAAGATCATACCTCATAACCAAGTAGGCTTTATTTCAGGGATGCAAGGATTCTTCAGTATTCACAAATCAATCAATGTGTTACACCATATTAACAAATTGAAAGATAAAAACAATATGATTATTTCATTAAATGCAGAAGAAGCCTTTGACAAAATTCAACACTCCTTTCTGGTAAAAGCTCTCAAGAAAGTAGGCATAGAAGGAATATATCTCAACATAAAAATGACATATACTACAAACCCACAGCAAACATTATCCTCATTGGTGAACAATTGAAAGCATTACCTCTAAAATCAGGAACAAGACAAGGAAGTCCACTCTCATCACTACTAATTAACAGAGTTTTGGAGTCATAGCCACATAAATCAGAGAAGAAAAAGAAATAAAATAAATTCAGATTGGAATAAAGTAATAAAACTTTCACTGTTTGCAGATGGCATGATCTTCTACATAGAAAACTCTAAAGTTGACAACAGAAAACTACTAGATCTAATCAATGAATAAAGTTCCTGGATAAAAAATTAATACACAGAAATTTGCATTCCTGTAAACTAACAACAGAAAATCACAAGGAGAAATTAAGGAAACAATCCCATTCATCTTTGCAACAAAAAAAGAATGAAATATTTAGGAATAAATTTACCTAAAGAAACAAAAGACTTGTACACAGAAGGCTATAAAACACTGAAAAAGAATTCACATATGACACAAATAGATGGAGAAATATACCATGTTCCTGGATTGGAAGAATCAATATAGTGAAAATGAGTATACTCCCCAAAGTAACCTATAGATTCAATGCAATCCCTATCAAACTACTAATGGTATTTTACACAGAATTAGAACAAATATTTTCATAATTTTTATGGAAACACAAAACACCCTGAATAGCCAAAACAGTCTTTTGAAAGAAAAATGGAATTGGAGGAATCAACCTTCCTGACTTCAGACTGATTAAACTTAAAATTTTAAGTTTAAATTAAATTTAGTCTAAATTTAATTAATTTAATTTTATACCTAATTAAACTTAAAAACTTTTGCACAATGAGAGAAACTATAAGCAAGATGAAAAGGCATCCCTCAGAATGGCAGAAAATAATAGCAGTTGAAACAATGGACAAAGTTGAATCTCGAAAATATACACTCAGCTCATGCAGCTCAATATCAGAAAAATGAACAACCCAATCAAAAAGCGGGAAAACTACCAAAACAGATATTTCTCTAAAGAAGACATACAGATGGCTAATAAACACTTGAAAAGATGCTAAACATCAGCCATTATTAGAGAAATGCAAATGAAAATCACAATGAGGTATCATATCACAGCAGTCAGAATGGCCATCATCAAAAAGTCTATAAACAATAAATGCTGGAAGGGGTGCGGAGAAAAGGGAACCCTCTTACAATGTTGGTGGGAATGCAAACTGAAATAGCCACTATGGGGAACCGTGTGGAGATAACTTAAAAAACTGGTAATAGAACTGCCATATGACCCAGCAATCCCACTGCTGGGTATACATCCTGAGGAAACCAGAACTGAAAGAGTCACATGTATCCCAATGTTCACTGAAGCACTGTTTCCAATAGCTAGGACATGGAAGCAACCTAAATGTACATTGGCCAATGAATGGATAAGGAAGCTGTAGTACATATATGCAATGGAATTGCTACTCAACTATAAAAATGAACTCATCTGAGTCAGTTCTAATGAGGTGGATGAACCTGGAGCCTATTATACAGAGTAAGGAGGTCAAAAAGAGAAAGACAAATGCTGTATATTAGCACATACATATGGAATTTAGAAAGATAGGAGCTATGATCCTACATACAGGGCAGCAAAGGAGACAAAGATGTAAAGAACAGACTTTTGGGCTTAGTGGGAGAAGGCAAGCATGTGATGATTTGAGAGAATAGCACTGATACATGTACATTACCATATGTAAAATGGGTGACGAGTGCAAGTTTGGTGCATAAAACAGAGCACCCAAAATCAATACTGGGGGACAACCAAGAGGAATGGGGTGGGGAGGAAGGTGTGAGGGGGATTCAGGATGGTGGAGACACATGTATACCTGTGATCAATTCATGTAGATATATGGAAAAAAACATTAAAATATTATAAAAAGTAATTATTCTCCACTTAAAGTTAATTATTTTAAAAAATAACCATGACACCACTAATTTTTTTTTTTCTTTTTAATGATCTCTTTAAATTCAACAAATACTAATTGGTGCTTAAAATTTTCCCACTTTTTTAAAATAAATATTCTTTACAAAGCTTTTGATTGTGTGGACCAAAACAAACTCTGAAAAATTCTTAAAGAGATAGGAATACCAGATCTACCTGACCTACCTCTTAAGAAATCTGTATGAAGGTCAGGAAGCAACAGTCAGAACTGGACATGGAACAACAGACTGGTTCCAAAAAGGGAAAGGACTACATCAAGGCTGTATATGGTCACCCTGCTTATTTAACTTATATGCAAAGTATATCATGAGAAACACTGGGCTGAATGAAGCACAAACAGGAATCAAGATTGCTGGGAGAAATATCAATAACCTCAGATAAGCAGATGACACCACCCTTATTGCAGAAAGCAAAGAAGAACTAAAGAGCCTCTTGATGAAAGTGAAAATATTGTCTTAAAACTCAACATTCAGAAAACTAAGATTATGGCATCTGTTCCCATCACTTCCTAGCAAATACATGGGGAAATAGTAGAAACAGTGACAGACTTTTTTTTTTGGTGTCCAAAATCACTGCAGATGGTGACTGCAGCCATGAAATTAAAAGACGCTTGCTCCTTGGAAGAAAAGCTATGACCAACCTAGACAGCATATTGAAAAGCGAGATGGGGGCTGTCCTACGATGGCAGAGGAATAAGATGGGGATACCACTTTCTCCCCCACAAATTCATCAAAAGAACATTTGAACGCTGAGCAAATTCCACAAAACAACTTCTGAACACTGACAAAGAACATCAGGCACCCAGAAAAGTAGCCCATTGTCTTCGAAAGGAGGTAGGGCAAAATAGAAAAGATAAAAAGAGAGACAAAAGAGTTAGGGATGGAGATCCATCCTAGGGTGGGAGTCTTAAAAGACGAGAAGTTTCCAAATACCAGGAAACCCTCTCATCAGCAGGTCTGTGGGGAGTTTTGGAATCCCAGAGGAAAATATAACTTGGAGGAAAAACAAATAAAAGCCACGGAATATGTGCCTAGTAGCAACTCCCAGCAGAGAAGTACCTCAGATGCTCACATCCACCACCAGCAAGTAGGGGCTGAACAGGGAGGACTGGGCTGTGTTGCTTAGGGTAAGAACTAGGCCTGAATGCCTTGACCCCTGAGGGCAATCTGAGAGAGCTAATGTGAAATAGCAACCTAAACTGTGGGATAGCCAGAGAGAGAGGAATAGAAAAAGAGAGAGAGAGAGAACTATCCCGTGAAAAGCTCTAACCTAAGGCACTACAAGGCCGACTCACAGAACAAAGGACTGAGAGAATACCAGAGGAGAGCTAGCCAGCTGTGGACCGGCCCATCCCCCACCAGAGATAGGGAGGCAGGAGGGAAGAGCCAGAGCAGGAAAGGAGCAAACTCGGACCCAGAGACAGCATCCTCTGCCAAACTGTCAGCAGGCTCCCAGTTGCTATTAAGACTTCTTGGGATTCTGGATGGTTGACATTCACGGAGAGGGTCGTAGCCAGAGATCAGCTCCCAAAAAGAGACACATGGCACACCTGAGAGAGTGTACCTGCCCCTGCTGCTCACCCAGGAAACTGAGCAGCTGGGATGGGGAGGTGATAAGACAGACTCTGCCTGGGGAGAGTGCACTCACCAAGCACCTGGTCATCTGAGCTGCTCGGACCTGGGAAGGGCACAAAACGCAGGCCCAAACGAGTCTGCACCTTTGTGGAATATATGAACCTGAGCTGCTTAGACCTGGGAAATGCGCGCAACCCAGGGCCCGCTTTAGGCAGTTCAACAGCAGAGTAACCTGGAGCATGAGCAGTGTAGACCAGGAAAGCACACACGCTGTTCAGTTCAGCTCAGTTGCTCAGTCATGTCCACCCCTTTGCGACTCCATGAATCACAGCATTCCAGGCCCCCCTGTTCATCACCAACTACCGGAGTTCAACCAAACTCAAGTGCATCAAGTCGGTGATGCCATCCAGCCATCTCATCCTCTGTTGTCCCCTTTTCCTCCTGCCCCCAATTTCTCCCAGCACCAGGGTCTTTTACAATGAGTCAACTCTTTGCATGAGGTGGCCAAAGTATTGGAGTTTCAACCTCAGCATTAGTCCTTCCAATGAACACCCAGGACTGGTCTCCTTTAGGATGGACTGGTTGGATCTCCTTGCAGTCCAAGCAACTCTCAAGAGTCTTCTCCAGCACCACAGTTCAAGGCATCAATTCTTCGGTGCTCAGCTTTCTTCACAGTCCAACTCTCATATCCACACATGACCACTGGAAAAACCATAACCTTGACCAGATGGACCTTTATTGGCAAAGTAATATCTTTGCTTTTGAATATGCTATCTAGGTTGGTCATAACTTTCCTTTCAAGGAGTAAGTGTCTTTTAATTTCATGGCGTCAATCACCATTTGTAGTGATTTTGCAGCCCCCCAAAATAAAGTCTGCCACTGTTTCCACTGTTTCCCCATCTATTTGCCATGAAATGATGGGACCAGATTCCATGATATTAGTTTTCTGAATGTTGAGCTTTAGGCCAATTTTTTTCACTCTCCTCTTTCACTTTCATCAAGAGGCTCTTTAGTTCCTCTTCACTTTCTATCATAAGGATGGTGTCATCTGCATATCTGAGGTTATTGATATTTCTCCCAGCAATCTTGATTCCAGCTGGTGCTTCTTCCAGCCCAGCGTTTCTCATGATGTACTCTGCATAGAAGTTAAATAACCAGGGTGACAATATACAACCTTTACGTACTCCATTTCCTATTTGGAACCAGTCTGTTGTTCTATGTCCAGTTCTAACTGTTGCTTCCTGACCTGCATATAGGTTTCTCAAGAGGCAGGTCAGGTGGTCTGGTATCCCCATCTCTTTCAGAATTTTCCACAGTTTATTGTGATCCACACAGTCAAAGGCTTTCGCATAGTCAATAAAGCAGAAATAGATGTTTAGCGGGGGCAAAAAAGTGTGGCTCAAACACTGCGAACACTCCCCACACACACCAGTGATATTTGTTTGCAGTGTTCCTCTCTCCCCACAGCACAGCTGAACAAGTGAGCATAAATAAATGACCACCTTCACCCTCTTGTATAAGGGGGAAAATTAGACACTGAAGAGACTTGCAAACAGAAGAAGCCAAATAAACGGAAGGAACCACTTTGGAAGTGACAGGTGCAACAGATTAAAACCCTGTAGTTAACACTGACTACCTTGGAAGTGACCTATAGGTATTGAGAAATATAAGCTGGAACAAGAAACTATCTGAAACTGAACTGACCCCACACTGCCTGCAACAGCTCCAGAGAAATTCCTAGATATATTTTTACTATTATTGTTTTTTTAATTAAAAATATTCTTTTCCTTTAAGTCCTCAATTACTGGCTGGATTACTCTCTCCCCCTTTTGACTCTCCTTTTTTTCCCCAGGTCACCTCTATCTCCTCCCTCCCACTTCTCTTCTCTATCCAACTCTGTGAATCTGTGTGTGTGTTCCAGGCTATGGAGGACACCTAGGGAATAGAGCACTGCCCAGATCTCTCTCTCTCTCTCCTTTTGATTCCCCCTTTTCTCCTCCTGATAATCTATCTCCTTCCTCCCTCTTCTCTTCTCTATGTAAATTCATGAACCTCTCTGAGGGTTCCAGACTACGGAGAGCACATAGAAAATTGTTTACTGACTAGATAGCTCTCTCCTCTTTTGATTCCCCCTCTTCTCCTCCTGGTCACCTCTATCTCCCTCCTCCCTCTTCTCTTCTTCATGTAACTCTGTGGACCTTTCCAGGTGTCCCTCCCTGTGGAGAATTCTTTCACCATTAACCTAGTAGTTTTATCATTGATGGTGTATGGAAGGAGAAGTCTTGAGGCTACTGTAAGAATAGACTGAAAACCAGAGGCAGGAGGCTTAAGTCCAAAACCTGAGAACACCAGAGAACTCCTGACTCCAGGGAACATTAACAGATAAGAGCTCATTCAAAAGCCTCCATACCTACACTGAAACCAAGCACCACCCAAGAACCAACAAGTTCCAGAGCAAGACATACCATGCAAATTCTCCAACAACGCAGGAACATAGACCTGACCTTCAATATACAGGCTGCCCAAAGTCACACCAAACCCACAGACATCTCAAAACTCACTACTGGACACTTCATTTCATTCCAGAGAGAAGTAATCCACCTCCACCCACCCGAACACCGATGCAAGCTTCCCTAACCCAGAAACCTTGACAACCACTCGTCCAACCCCACCCATAGAGAGAAACCTCCACAATAAAGAGGAATCACAATCTGCCAGAATACAGAAAGGCCACCCCAAACACATCAATCTAAACAAGATGAAAAAGCAGATAAATACTGAGCAGGTAAAGGAACGGGATAAATGCCCACCAAACCCCCCAAAAAAGAAGAGGAGATAGGGAGTCTACCTGAAAAATAATTCAGACTAATGATAGTAATAAGTGATCCAAAATCTTGAAAACAAAATGGAGTTACAGATAAATAGGCTAGAGACAAGGATTGAGAAGATGCAAGAAATATTTAACAAGGGCCTAGAAGAAATAAAAAAAGAGTCAGTCAATAATGAATAATGCAATGAATGAGATAAAAAACCACTCTGGAGGGAACCAAAAGTCGAATAATGGAGGCCAAAGATAGGATAAGTGAGATAGAAGATAGAATGCTAGAAATAAATGAAGCAGAGGGGGAAAAAAAGGAAAAAGAATTAAAAGAAATGAGGACAACCTCAGGGACCTCTGGGACAATGTGAAACACCCCAACATTCAAACTGTAGGAGTCCCAGAAGAAGAAGACAAAAAGAAAGTCCATGAGAAAATACTTCAGATAGTAGTTGAAAACTCCCCTAAAATGGGGAAGGGAAGGAAATGGTCACACAAGTCGAAGAAACCCAGAGAGTTCCAAACAGTATAACCCAAGGCAAAACACCCCAAGACACATATTAATCAAATTAACAAAGATCAAACACAAAGAACAAATATTAAAAGCAGAAAGGGAAAACAACAAATAACACACAAGGAGATTCTCATAAGGATAGCACCCGATTTTTCAATAGAAACACTTCAGACCAGAAAGGAATGGCAGGACATACTTAAAGTGATGAAAGAGAAAAACCCACAACCCAGATTACTTTACCCAGCAAGGATCTCATTCAACTATGAAGGAGAATTCAAAAGCTTTACAAACAAGCAAAAGCTGAGAGAATTCAGCACCACCAAACCAGCTCTTCAATAAATTCTAAAGGATCTTCTCCAGACAGGAAACAGGAAACAGGGTATATAATTGAACCCAAAGCAACAAAGTAAATAGCAACGGGATCATACTTATCAATAATTACCTTAAATGCAAATGGATTGAATGCCTCAACCAAAAGACAAAGACTGGCTGAATGGATACAAAAGCAAGACCCCTATATATGTTGTCTACAAGAGACCTACCTCAAACCTAGTGAAACATACAGACTGAAAGTGAAGGGTTTGAAAAAGACATTTCATGCAAATTGAGACCAAAAAAAGAAAAAGAAAAAGAAAAAAAGCAGGAGTAACAATACTCATATCAGATAAAATAGACTTTAAACTAAAGGCTGTGAAAAGAAAGAGAGAAGGACACTACATAATTATCAAAGGATCAATCAAAGAAGAATATATAACAATTATAAATATATATGCACCCAATATAGGAGCATCACAATATGTAAGGCAAATGCTAACAAGTATGAAAGGGGAAATTAACAATAACACAATAATAGTGGGAGACCTTAATATCCCACTGACACCTATGGATAGATCAACTAAACAGAAAATTAACAAGGAAACACAAACTTTAAATGACACAATGGACCAGTTAGACCTAATCGATATCTATAGGACATTTCACCCCAAAACAATGAATTATACCTTTTTCTCAGGTGCACATGGAAACTTCTCCAGAATAGATCACATAAATCTAGCATTGGTAAATTCAAACAAATTGAAGTCATTCCAAGCATCTTTTCTGACCACAATGCAGTAAGATTAGATACCAACTACAGGGAAAAAAAAAAAAAAAAACAACTATCAAATATTCCAAAATACGGAGGCTAAATAACATGCTTCTGAATAACCAATGAATCACAGAAAAAATCAAAAAAGAAATCAAAATATGCATAGAAACCAATGAAAATGAAACCCCAAACCTATGGGACACTATAAAAGCAATGCTAAGGGGAAGGTTCATAGCAATACAGGTTTACCTCAAGAAACAAGAAAAAAGTCAAATAATTAGCTGAACTCTACACCTAAAGCAACTAGAAAAGGAAGAAATTAAGAACACCAGGATTAGTAGAATGAAAGAAATCTTAAATATTAGGGCAGAAATAAATGCAAAACAAAAGAGACCATAGCAAAAATCAACAAAGCCAAAAGCTGGTTCTTTGAAAAGATAAATAAAACTGACAAACCATTAGCCTGATTCATCAAGAAACAAAGGGAGAAGAATCGAATCAACAAAATTAGAAATGAAAATGCAGAGATCACAACAGACAACACAGAAATACAAAGGATCATAGAAACTACTATCAGCAACTATATGCCAATATAATGGACAACTTGGAAGAAATGGACAAATTCTCAGAAAAGTATAACTTTCCAAAACGGAACCAGGAAGAAATAGAAAATCTTAACAGACCCAGCATAAGCACAGAATTGAAACTATAATCAGAAATCTTCCAGCAAACAAAAGCCCAGGACCAGACGGCTTCACAGCTGAATTTTACCAAAATTTAGAGGAGAGCTAACACTGATCTTACTCAAACTCTTCCAGAAAATTGCAGAGAAAGGTAAACTTCCAAACTCATTCTATGAGGCCACCATCACCCTAATACCAAAACCTGACGAAGATGCCACAAAAAAAGAAAGAAAACTACTGGCCAATATCACTGATGAACATAGATGCAAAAATCTTTAACAAAATTCTAGCAAACAGAATCCAACAACATATTAAAAAGATCATACATCATGACCAAGTGGGTTTTATCCCAGGAATGCAAGGATTCTTTTAATATCTGCAAATCAATCAATGTAATACACCACATTACCAAACTGAAAGATAAAAACCATGATTATCTCAATAGATGCAGAGAAAGCCTTTGACAAAATTCAACTTACATTTATGATTAAAAAAAAAAAAAAACCTCCAGAAAGCAGGAATAGAAGGAACATACTTCAACATAATAAAAGCTATATATGACAAACCCACAGCAAACATTATCCTCAACGGTGAAAAATTGAAAGCATTTCCCCTAAAGTCAGGAACACGACAAGGGTGCCCACTTTCACCACTACTATTCAACGTAGTTTTGAAGTTTTGGCCACAGCAATCAGAGCAGAAAAAGAAATAAAAGGAATCCAGATTGGAAAAGAAGCAAAACTCTCACTGCAGATGGCATGATCCTCGACATAGAAAACCCTAAAAACTCCACCAGAAAATTACTAGATCTAATCAATGAATATAGTAAAGTTGCAGGATATAAAATTAACACAGAGAAATCCCTTGCATTCCTATACACTAACAATGAGAAAACAGAAAGAGAAATTAAGGAAATAATTTCATTCACTATTGCAAAGAAAAGAATAAAATACTTATGAATATATATATATCTAAAGAAGCAAAAGACCTATATATAGAAAACTATAAAACATTGGTGAAAGAAATCAAAGAGGACACTAATAGATGGAGAAATATACAATGTTCATGGAATGGAAGAAAATGAGTATACTACCCAAAGAAATCTACAGATTCAGTGCAATCCCTATCAAGCTATCAACAGTATTTTTCACAGAACTAGAACAAATAATTTCACAATTTGTATGGAAATCCAAAAAACCTTGAATAGCCAACACAATCTTGAGAAAGAAGAATGGAACAGGAGGAATCAACCTGCCTGACTTCATGGTATACTACAAAGCTAGTCATCAAAACAGTATGTTGCTGGCACAAAGACAGAAATATAGATCAATGAAACAAAATAGAAAGCCCAGAGATAAATCTACACACCTATGGACACCTTAACTTTGACAAAGGAGGGAAGAATATACAAGGGAGAAAAGGCAATCTCTTTAACAAGTGGTTCTGGGAAGACTGGTCAACCACTTGCAAAAGAATGAAACTAGAACACTTTCTAACACCATACCAAAAATAAACTCAAAATGGATTAAAGATCTAAACGTAAGACCAGAAACTATAAAACTCCTAGAAGAAAACATAGGCAAAACTCTCTCTGACATAAATCACAGCAGGATCCTCTATGATCCACCTTCCAGAGTAATGGAAATAAAATCAAAAATAAACAAATGGGACCTAATTAAAATTAAAAGCTTTTGCACAATGAAGGAAACTATAAGAGAGTGAAAAGACAGCCTTTAGAATGAGAGAAAATAATTGCAAATGGAGCAACTAAAAAAGAGTTAATCTCAAAAATATATAATGAACTCCTGCAGCTCAATTTCAGAAAAATTAGAGACCCAATGACAAAAATGGGTCCAAGAACTAAACAGTCATCTCTCCAAAGAAGACATACAGATGGCTAACAAACATGAAAAGATGCTCAACATCACTCATTATCAGAGAAATGCAAATCAAACCACAATGAGGTACCATTTCATGCCAGTCAGAATGGCTTCTATCCAAAAATCTACAAACAATAAATGCTGGAGAGGGTGTGGAGAAGGGAGAACCCTCTTACACTGTTGGCAGTAATGCAAACTAGTACAGCCACTATGGAGAACAGAGTGAAGATTCCTTAATAATCTGGAAATAGAACTGCCATATGATCCAGCAATCCCACTGCTGGGCATACACACAGAGGAAACTAGAATTTAAAGAGACATATATACCCCAATGTTCATCGCAGCACTGCTTATAATAGCCAGGACATGGAAGCAACATAGATGTCCATCAGCAGACGAATGGATAAGAAAGCTGCAGTACATATACACAATGGAGTACTCAGTTCAGTTCAGTTCAGTTGCTCAGTCATGTCCGACTCTTGGCGACCCCATGAATTGCAGCACGCCAGGCCTCCCTGTGCATCGCCAACTCCCAGAGTTCACTCAGACTCACGTCCATTGAGTCCGTGATGCCATCCAGCTATCTCATCCTCTGTCGTCCCCTTTTCCTCCTGCCCCCAATCCCTCTCAGCATCAGAGTCTTTTCCAATGAGTATTACTCAGCCATTAAAAAGAATACACTTGAATCAGTTCTAATGAGGTGGATGAAACTGGAGTTTATTATACAGAGTGAAGTAAATGAGAAAGAAAAAACACCAATACAGTATACTATCTCATATATATGGAATTTAGAAAGATGGTAACAATAATCCTATATGCGAGACAGGAAAAGAGACACAGATGTATGGAACAGTCTTTTGTACTCTGTGGGAGAAGGCAAGGGTGGGATGATTTGAGACAGTAGTGTTGAAATATGAGTATTATCGTATATGAAACAGATTGCCAGTCTAGGTTCAATGCATGAGACAGGGTGCTCAGGGCTGGTGCACTGGGATGACCCAGAGGGATGGAATGGGGAGGGAGCTGGTTTCAGGATGGGGAACACATGTACACCTGTGGCAGATTCATGTCAATGTATGGCAAAAACCACTACAATCTTATAAAGTAATTAGACTCCAATTAAAATAAATAAATAAATAAAAAATAAATAAATTACCTCCTAATTATATATTTTAAAAAAGCAGAGACATTATTTTGCCAACAAAGGTCCGTCTAGTCAAGGCTATGGTTTTCACAGTAGTCACTTATGGATGTGAGAGTTGGAATATAAAGAAAGCTGAGTGCAAAAGAATTAATGCTTTTGAACTGTGGTGTTGGAGAAGACTCTTGAGAGTCCCTTGGATTGCAAGGAGATCAAACCAGTCCATCCTAAAGGAAATAATCCTGAATATTCATTGGATGGACTGAAGCTGAAGCTGAAACTCCAATACTTTGGCCACCTGATGCAAAGAACTGACTCATTTGAAAAGAACTTGATGCTGGGAAATATTGAAGGTGGAGGAGAAGGGGCCGAAATGGTTGGATGGCATCACTGACTCAGTGGACATGAGTTTGAGAAAACTCCGGGAGTTGGCAATGAACAGGGAATCGTGGCATGCTGCAGTCCATGGGGTAGCAAAGAGTTGGACATGAACTGAACTTTCTCAATATGATTCTTTGAATTAGGATTCACATTATTCATTTGACTCCCAAGCCCTCAATTCCTATTTCTTTTTTCCCTGCAATTTAGTTATTGAAGAAAGACCAGTGATCCTACTGAGTTTCCACATCCTAGATTTTCCTAATTGCATCCTTGTGATGTCATTGAGCATGTGTTTTTGTCAACTGAATTTCCTACAAACTGGAAGAGGGATATAAAAAAAAAAAATGACACATCAAAAAACTATATATTCAATTTGATACATATTTAACATTTTGCTGTGGCTTTTTGTGTTTCCATATAAATCTTGGGATGCACTCAAAAATTTTTAGTGGTTTTCTTGATTTATTTATTTTAATTTGCCTTATTTTGGCTCATTTCTTTCTTTTCTCATCCCTGGACTAAATGTTGTTCATATTATATTTCCCAAATAGTTCCAATGATTTCTGAGTCTCTGCTCATTTTATCCAACTCTTTTTTTCCCTTTGCTATTTATATTTAATAATTAGCTTGAATCTATTTCCAAGATTCTGTTTTCTTTTCTTTCCATTCTACTATTGAGCTCATCTAGCATTTCCTGTCATAGGCTATAGTTTCAATTTCTAATATTTATTTTATTTTGTTTTCATAGTTTTTATTTCTTTTCTAAGAATATTTATTTTTCTATTCACTGCAAAGTGTTTTGTTTGTTTGCATTTACCAAATATGGGACAAGGTAATTATAGTCACTGTATAATTTTTTGTGTGCATTTATCCATTGAGCACTCAATTTGCTTCCATGTCTTGGCTGTTGGAAATAATGCTGTAATGAACATTGGAGTGTAGATGTCTCTTTAATATCTAGATGGTATTGCTGGATCATATGGTAGTTCTGTATTTATTTTTTGAGAATTCATAATGTTTGGGTTTCCTTGGTAGCTCAGACAGTAAAGAATCTGCCCACAATGTAGGAGACCCGGGTTCAATCCCTGGGTTGGGAAGATCCTCTGGAAAGCAATAACAAAACATATTTCCCATAATAGCTACAGTAATTTGCATTCTCAGTCACAATGCACAGGGAGACTTCCCTGGTGTTCCAGGGTTTAACACTCCATGCTCCCAATACAGTAGGCCTGGGTTCTATCCTTGGCCAGGGAACTAGATCCCACATGCCACAACTAAATATTTTCATGCCACAACTAAATGTTTTCATGCCACAACTAAAGATCCTGCTGGCCACAACGATGATCAAAGATCCCACTGCTGCTGCTGCTAAGTCACTTCAGTCGTGTCTGACTCTTTGTGACTCCATGGACTACAGCCTACCAGGCTCCCCCATCCATGGGATTTTCCAAGCAAGAGTACTGGAGTGGATTGCCATTGCCTTCTCCAAAAGATCCTGCATGCTATAGCTAAGACCTGGCACAACCAAATAAATAAATAAAATAATATTGCACAGATATCTCTTTTTTCCCATATCATTTCCAATACTTGTTATCACATACCTTTTTGATAATAGACATTCTAACAAGTGTAGAGATTGATATCTCATTGTAGATTTGATTTATATTTCCTTGATACCTGATAATTAGTGGTCAAGCATCATTTTTATGTAGCAGTTGGACATTTACATGACTTCTTTGAACATACAAAGAAGATTCTCTGCTCACTTTTAATTGTATTGCTTGCTGTTTTGTTATTGAATTGTGTGAGCTCTGTATAAACTTTTGATATTAACCCCTTTATATTTGTTTATATTAACCACTCTGATTTCTTGTAGGAGATTTTTGTTGTTGTTGTTTCAGTTCTTACATTTAAGTCTATAATTTATTTTAATTTATCTTTTGTGAACAGTGTAAAATAGGCATCTAATTTTACGCTCCTGCATGTGGTTATTCAGTTTTCAAGCCACCATGTATAAGACACTATACATTCTCTAATTAATATTCTTGACTTCTTTGTCAAATATTACTTGACTGACTATGTGAGATTTTATTACTGGTTTCTTAACTCTATAGCATTGGTAAATGCATCTATTTTTTTTATACCAAGGACATATGTATTTAGATTATTATAGTAGTATAGCTTGATATTAGGAATTATAATAAATCCAGGTTTTTCTCAAGATTGCTTTGGCTAGGCAGGGTATTTTGTGATTTTATACAACTTTTAGGATTTTTTTTTCTTGTATTAGAAAATAGCATTCGAATTTTGATAAGGATTGCACTGAACCTATAGATTATTCTGGGTACTTTGGACATTTTAGCAATATTATTTTCAATCCATGAACATTGAATATTTTTCTGTTTGTGTACAGATCTTTCAAATCTTTGGTTAAATTTATTCCTAAGTATTTTATTATTTTTTTGCATGAAAATGCATTTATCACCTACTTTGTGATTAATAAAGGCTTCTCTGGTAGCTCAGCTGGTAAAGAATCTGCCTGCAAAGCAGGAGATCCCAATTTGATTTCTGGGTCAGGAAGATCCCCTGCAGAAGGGATAGGCTACCCCCTCCAGTATTCTTTTGCTTCCCTAGTGGCTCAGCTGGTAAAAAATCTGCCTGCAATATGGGAGACCTAGGTTCGATTCCTGGGTTGTGAGATCCTCTGTGAAAGGGAAAGGCTACCCACTCCAGTATTCTGGCCTGGAGAATTCCTAGTCTATGGGGTCGCAAAGAATCAGAATTGACTGAGCGACTTTCACTTCATATGTGACTACTATATGGCAACAATAAAAAAGAAAACTGTAGGTCACCAACTCCACGGATCAGCAACGTGGTGGAGCAAAAGCTCCTTTTGTCTTTCCCCTTCAAGTTACAACCAGTAAATGTGACCAGTTAATGCAAGTAAGAAAAATCAAAAGCCTGTGCTAAAGCACCACTTTCTGGAAAACAAAAGGCCTCTAATTTCTCACCTATTGGTACTTCAAATGTGCTTGCAGAAAACACATCAAGCACTATGATGAACCATTGTAACACTATCACAAAAACAGAATGACATTTTGTTTATCATTTCTTATGCTGTGCAAAACATTTTAAGTTTAATTAGGTTCCATTTATTTATTTTTGTTTTTGTTTTCATTAGTCTAGAAGGTAGATCAAAAAAGATCATACTGTGATCTGTGTTAGAGAGTGTTCTGCCTATGTTTTCCTCTTCAGAGTTTTAGAGTATCCAACCTTATATTTAGGTATTTAGTCCATTTGGAGTTTATTTTTGTGTATGGTGTGCTCTAATTTCATTCTTTTACATGTAGCTGTACAATTTTTCCAGCATCATTTATTGAAGAGGCTGTCTTTTCTCCATTGTATATTTTTGTCTCTTTTATTACAGATTAGATAACCATGAAAGTGAAAGTGAAGTCTCTCAGTCGTAGCGACTTCTCCAGGGGATCTTCCCGACTCAGGAATCGAACCCAGGTCTCCCGCATTGCAGGCAGATGCTTTACCGTCTATAGGTGAGTGAATTTATCTCTGAACTTTCTCATTCCATTGATCTATATTTCTGCTTTTGTGCCAATATAATACCGTTTGATAACTGTAGCTTTTTAGTATAGTATGAAGTCAGGGAGTCTGACTTCTCCAGCTTTGTTTTTCTTTCTCAAGATTGCTTTGGCTATTCAAGGTCTTTTGTGTTTCCATACAAACTGCAAAATTTTTTGTTCTAATTCTGTGAAAAATGCCATTGGTAGTTTGATTGGGATTACACTGAATCTATGTAAACCATAAACACCCTCAGAACAGATTTTTTTTGCAAATGAAGCAACTGATAAAAGATTAATCTCCAAATTATACAAACAACTCACGTAGCTCAATAAAAAAAAAAAAAATCAGTGTAAGATCTAAGTAGACATTTCTCCAAAGAAGTCATGCTGCTGTTGCTGCTAAGTCACTTCAGTTGTGTCCAACTCTGTGTGACCCCATAGACGGCAGCCACCAGGCTCCCCCATCCCTGGGATTCTCCAGGCAAGAACATTGGAGTGGGTTGCCATTTCCTTCTCCAATGCATGAAAATGAAAAGTGAAAGGGAAATCTTTCAGTCGTGTCCAACTCTTCAAGACCCCATGGGCTGCAGCCTACCAGGCTCCTCCATCCATGGGATTTTCCAGGCGAGAGTCATGGAGTGGGGTGCCATCGCCTTCTTTGCCAAAAAAGTCACACACTCAGTTAAAAAGCATGTTAAAAGATGTTCAACATCACTACTTATGGAGAAATTAAATCAAAACTACAATGAGGTATCATCTAACACCCACAAGAATCACCATCATCAAGAAATCTGCAAACAATAAATGCTGTGAGTGTGCAGAAAAGGAAGCCATCTACAAGGTGTATAGGAATGCAAATTGATATAGCTACTATGGAGAAAGTTAGAGGTTCCTTGAAAAAAAAGAGCTAACTTATGATCCTGCAATCACACTCCTGGGCATATATATAGAGAAAATCATAGTTACAAATGATACATGCACCCTAATATTCATTTCAGCACTATTTGCAATAGTCAGGACATAGAAGCAAACTAAATGTCCATCAGGAGAGGGATTAATAAAGAATTGGTTATACATATATACAATAGAATATTCCTCAACCATAGAAAAGAACAAAATAACACCATTTACAGGAACATAGGTGGACCTAGAATTTGTCATACTGAGTGAAATAGGTCAGGCAGAGAAAAACAAATATCATATTATATTGTTTATGTGTGGAATATACTTTTTAAAAAGATACAAATCAACTTATCTACAAAACAGAAATAGAGTTATAGATGTAGAAAATGAGGGAGGAAAGGGGAAGTGATAAATTAAAAGATTAAAATTAACATACACACAAAATACTATATATAAAATAGAAACAATAAGGATTTACTGTACAGTACAGGGAGTTTGCTTCAATAATTTGTAATGGCCTATATAGGAAAAGAATCCTAAAAAGAGTTAATTTAGTTATATGTATAATAGATTCACTTTGCTGTATAGTAGAAACTAACACAACATTGTACATCAACTATATCTCAATAAAAAGTAAAATAAAATAAATTAGAATAAAATTACCCTATGAGTCCATTAGCAGACTTCTCAGTATAAACCCTACAGGCAAAGAGGGAGTGGAATGCCATTGTTAAAACATAAAAAGATAAAAACTGTCCCCCAAGAACACTCTATCCAGCAAAGTTGTCCTTTAGATACAAAGAAGAAATAAAGGCTAAGACAGACAAAAGCTGAGGAAGTTCACTAACACTACACCTGCCTTACAAGAAATACTGAAAGGTGCTCTTCCATCAGAAAAATAAAGGCAAAAGTACACAAGACTTTGAGTAAGGTGAGAAATAAACAGAATCAGAAAATTGCAAATTCTTCAACAAAATAGGTTATTAAACATTTTATTATAGCATAAAGATTAGAAAGGGGGAAAATAACTATAGTTCCTTCAATTTGGTAACAAACTCACAAAATAAAAAGAGATAATTTAACATAACAAAAACAAAAGGGGAAGAAGAGAAGGATGGAACCTGAACAAGTAAATCAAGAAGATACAATTTATTGGTAGACTAGAGATAGTTTTATCTATTAGATGATTTACACATCTCATGTTGTTGTTGTTCAGTTGCTAAGTTGTCTCTGATTCTGCAACCCATGCACTACAGCACACCAGGCTTCCTTGTACTTCACTCCTTCACTGTCTCCCAGAGTTTGCTCAAATGCATGCCCATTGAGTTGTTGATGGAATCCAACCATTGAATCAGGTGGTCAAAGTATTGGAGCTTCAGCTTTAGCATCAGTCTTTCTAATGAATATTCAGGGTTGGTTGTCTTTAGGATTGACTTGTTTGATCTCCTTGCAGTCCAAGGGACTCTCAAGAGTTCTCCAGCACCACAGTTCCAAACCACCAATTCTTTAGCTCTCAGTCTTCTTTATGGTCCAACTCTCACATCCATACATGACTACTGGAAAAATATATCTCTGACTATAGACCATTGTTGGTAAAGTAATGTCTCTACTTTTTAATATGCTGTCTAGGGTTGTCATAGCTTTCCTTCCAAAGAGTAAGCATCTTTGAATTGGTGACTGCAGTCACCATCCACAGTGATTTTATTTTATTATTTTTTTAATTTTAATTTTTACTTTATTTTACTTTACATTACTGTATTGATTTTGCCATACATTGACATGAATCCAGTGATTTTAGAGCTCAAGAAAGTAAAGTCTATCACTGTTTCCATTTTTTTCCCATCATGAAGTGATGGGACTGAATGCCATAATTTTTTGAATGTTGAGTTTTAAGCCAGTTTTTTTTTTTTTTTCCACTCTCCTCTTTCACCTTAATTAAGAAGCTCTTTGGTTCCTCTTCACTTCCTGCCATAAAGGTGGCATCATCTGCATACCTGAGGTTATTGGCATTTCTCCCAGAAATCTTGATTCCAGCTTAAGCTTCATCCAGGCCAACATTTCCCATGATATACTCTGCATAGAATTTACATAAGCAGGGTGACAACATACAGCCTTGATGTACTCCTTTCTCAATTTTGAGCCAGTCTGTTGCTCCATGTCTAGTTCTAACTGTTGCTTCTTGACATGCATACAAGTTTTTAGGGAGGCAGGTAAGGTGTTCTGGTATTCCCATCCCTTTAAGAATTTTCCACAGTTTGTTGTTATCTGCACAGTCAAAGGCTTTAGTATAGTCAATGAAGCAGAAGTAGATATTTTTCTGGAATTCCTTTGCTTTTTCTATGACCCAACAAATGTTGGCAGCTTGACTCTGGTTCCTCTGCCTATTTTAAATCCAACTTGTACATCTGGAATTCCTGGTTCATGTACTATTGAAGCCTAGCTTGCAGGATTTTGAACAATTCCTTGCTAGCATGTGTAATGAATGCAATTGTGCAGTAGCTTGAGCATTCTCTAGAATTGCCTTTTTTTGGAATTGGAATGAAAACTGATCTTTTCCAGTCTTGTGGCCACTGCTGAATTATCCAAATATGCTGGCATATTGAGTGCAGTACTTTCACAGCATCGACTTTAGGATTTAAATAGCTCAGTTGGCCTCTAATAACTTTGTTGGTAGTAATGCTTCCTAAGGCCCACTTGACTTCACACTCCAGGATGTCTAGCTCAAGGTTAATGATCACACCATCGTGGTTATCCAGGTTATTAAGACCTTTTTTGTACCATTCTTCTGTGAATTCTTGCCACCTCTTCTAAATCTCTTCTGCTTCTGTTAGGTCCTTATCATTTTTCATTTATTGTGCCCATCTTTATGTTAAATATTTCCTTAGTATCTGTAATTTTCTCGATGAGATCTCTAGTTTTTCCTTTTCTATTTTTTTTCTTTTACTTCTTTTCATTGTTCAGTTAAGAAGGCTTTCTTATTTCTCACTGCTATTCTTTGGAACACTGCATTCAGATGGGTAAAACTTTCCTTTTCCCCTTTGCCTTTCATGTCTCTTCTAAAAATCTCATGGTAACCTCAAATCATACATCTAGAGCAGAGACAGAAAGTATATTAAAGAGGAAACTGATAAAAATTTCACAGAAAACTATGAAACGAAAATGCCAGGCAGAAACACAAGGGAAAAGAAATAATGAAGATACAGAGCAAGCAGAAAACAAAACACAGAATGGCAGAACTAAATCCTCATCACCTTAAATGTAAGTAGATTGAATTCACCAATCAGAAGATGTAGAATGGCTAAGTGGATTTTTAAAAAATCAAAAGCAAAATATGCACTGTCTCCAAGACAATCACCTCTAAAGATCAGCTCTAGAGAGATGCATAGGCTCAAAGAGAAAGGATGGAAAATGATATTGCAAGCTAACTGCTGCCAGAAGAAACTAGGATTAGCCATACTCATATAAGACAAAACAGACTTCATGTCAAAGAATGTAACAAGAGACTAAAATGGTCATTTCATCAAGGAGACATACAGTGTTTAATATGCATGCAGCTAACATAGCAGCACCAAAATATACAAAGCAATTGTTAAGAGACATTTAGGGAGAAATTGATAGCAGAACAATGATCATAGGAGAATTTAATACTCCACTTACATCAATGGATAGATTATTCATACAGAAAGTCAACAATGAAACAGCAGCTTTAAATAAAACTTTAGACCAGATGAACTTAATAGATTTATACAGAACATTTCATACACAAGCAGCTTAATACACATTCTTCTCAATTGCACATGAAATATTCTCAAGAATAGTTCATATGTTGGGACATGAAACAAGTCAAAATAAATTTGAGCATTTTCAAATCATACCAGTCATGTTTTCCGATAACAAGAATATGAAACTAGAAATCAGCTACAAGAAACTGGAGAAATCACATGTGACAACTTAACAGCATGCTACTGAATAATTATTGAGTCAAAAAAGATATCAAAGGAGAAGTAAAAATTCATCTAAAGAGAAATAATAATATATACCAAAATATATGGGATAGAGCAAAAACAGTACTAGGAAGGAAGTTTATCACAATACAGGCCTAATTTAGAGAAATAAGAATCTCAAATAGACAATTTCATCATATACTTAAAGGAACTAGACAGAAAATAATGAAGCCCAAAGTCAGCAGAATGAAAGAAATTATAAAAATTAGAGCAGAAATAAATGAAAGAGTCTAAAAACCAATGAAATTAAGACTTGGTTCTTTGAAAAGATAAAATTGACAAAACAATAGCTAGACTCACTAAGAACAAAAGAGAGAAAGCTCAGATAAAAATCAGAAGTGAAAGAGAAGTAACAATGGATACCACAGAAGCACAAAAGAGAATATTGTGAACAGCTCAGTAAACAGTCTGCCCACAGTGCGGGAGACCTGTGTTTGATCCCTGGGTTGGAAAGATCCCCTGGAGAAGTAAATGGCAACCCACTCCAGTATTCTTGCCTGGAAAATTCCATGGATTGAGGAGCCTGGTGGGCTACAGTCCATGGGGTCACAAAGAGTCAGACACGACTGAGAGACTTCACTTTCATACAATAACAAGTGGGCTTCCCTGGTGGCTTGGCGGTTAATTCTGACTGTCAATGCAGAAGATGTGGGTTTGATCCCCGAGTTGAGAAGATCCTCTGGAGAAGCAAATGGCAACCCCCTCCAGACTCCAGCATTCTTGCCTGGGAAATCCCATTAACAGAGGAGCCTGGTGGGCTACAGTCAATGAGATTGCAAAAGAGTCAGGCATGAGTTAGTAACTAACTAATTGGATAACCTAGAAGAAACACAGAAATTCTTAGAATCATACAACTTTCTAAGACCAAATCATGAAGAAATAGAAAACCTGAATAGACTGAATTATTGAGAGGGGCATTAGTAGTGTCTGACTGTTTGCAACCCTATGAACTGTAGGCTGCCAGACTCCTCTGTCCATGATTTTATCCATGAGATTTTTCAGGCAAGAACACTGAAGTTGGTTGCCATTTCCTCCTCCAGGGGATCTTCCTGACTCAGGAATTGAACCCGGATTTCTTATGTCTCCTGCATTGTAGGCAGATTCCTTATCCACTGAGCCACTGGGGTAATTCCAAAAGAGATTGAAATAGTAATCAAAAACCTCCTTCAAACCAAAAGTTCAGTATCAGATAGCTCTATAGTCCTAGCTCTATATTCCTCAGCTCAGTGATCTGTGATGACCTAGAGAGATGGGATGGGAGGGATAAGAAGGAGGCTCAAAGAGGAGAGGATATATGTATGCATATAGCTGATTCACTTCATCGTACAGCAAGACTCAGCATTAGAAGGCAACAAAACTCCAATAAAAAAAGAAATAGTAAAAAGAAGAGGTGAAAGCCCTTACACATCTGTGGGTGGAGGCATGCTGGAGTATGCTGTGATCCTGCTCCAGTGGTGCTGGGTGCCGTATTCAGGGGAGTGTGGTAGCACTGGCCCAGGAGGGTGGGAGGTCTGGGTCAGGATATTGGGGTCAATAGCATCAACTGTGTGTACTTGTTGAACACTCTAGGGGAAAGCCACAGAAACTGCCAAGGCTGTTAGGGTCTTCAGTGGCACCTCTACGTCCAACAGCTAGGGACCACAGCAGGCAGTGTGGGAGGCCAGAGCTGTTGTTGTACACCTACTGCTGCAGCAGTAGAGGCCAGCCAGAAATGGCTGGGTATTATCAGGGGCTGATTGCTGACACACATGTAGTGATAGGGGCAGGTTGGGCCTCAAGGGCAGGGGCCAACTTCAGACACAAAAGTAGTCAAGGAGCGTTTGCTGTTGACATGTACTACAGTGACTGTTGAGTCTCAGCATCAGTGCATTGCTGTGTGTGTTGGAGACAGAGGTTGAATAAGGGCCATGTGGATGCCCAGCTGCAGGTGAGTGCAGGGGCATAGGCCAGTGACAGAAAGAAGGTACTGATCTGGGCAAATAAGCCACTGTGAGTGGCCTGCCTGCTGGCTGCACAGTCTCCTACTCTGTGCATGCATACAGTGGAAACTGACGAATGGTGTGAGGACGGCAGCATTCATGTCTACAGCTGGAGGGACTAGCCTAGCATATGTGTATGGTGAAGGTCATCTGTATTTGCTTGTGGCTAGCCATCAACTGCCGATTTTTATGGCGAATTGGAAGTTGGGGTCTTGTTGATGTCACTCCAGAACTGAAATATATTTCTTCTTCTCCTAGATAGTAGCTTCAGACCAGAGGTTTTGCCTAAACTGAGTACAGTATTTTCTTAAAAGCTTTTGCTGTACTACTGTGGATCTGTCCCACACATGTACTACTCAGGTTGTAGTTTGACTAGTATTATGGTTTAAATTCTATTTCAGTTCTCAAAACCTCCACACTGGTTTGGTTTTACTATGCATGTGGTGCTCAGGGGTGACACTGAGACACTGAGTGTGGATTTATGTAGTGAGCAATGTGTTCCTTTCTCAGCAATTTCCTATTAGGGACCACTCCACCAATACTCTCAGACCACAGAGCTTTCTGTTAAGAGTTCGAATTTCTCATCCTTCTGGACTGCCTCACAACTGGGCCCGCCATAGGACAGAGTTGTAAGAAAAATGGCATCTTCAGTTCCATGATGGTCACTTCTCTATGTTTTAATTCTCTTCCACGTTTTTCCTGCTTTAGTTTACATTTATTAGTTCTTAGGTAGCTGCTTTATGTGGATCGCCTTGAGATTTTCATTTTAGTGAGCAAGAAACATATGTTGTAATGTATTTATATGGTCATAGCAGGACTGAAAATTCTCTGGCTGCTATTTAAATGTTCTTAGTCATATTTCTAAGAGAAATTTTTCTACTCTTGTTAGTACACAAAACTTCTTATATATGTATATCTATGTCAACAATTTTAGAATATTTTTTACCTTCTGTCTTCAGTTTTGCTTCCACCCCATTCATCTGTCTTATGGGAAGACAATAGCCCATATTTTAGATTTTCTCACTGTATCTTCTGCTTTCTACCATTTCTTTTCTCTTTTTCATTACTTTTTTCCTCTTTGTGCTTCTAAGAAATTGGTTTTTTTTTGTTTGTTTGTTTGTTTTTCAGTTGGGTGTAAACATTTATGAAACCAGTCCATTGAGTCTGTCATTTTAGTTATTCCAGTCTTCATTCTCAAATTTCTATTTGGTCCTTTTTATGGTCTCTGATTCTGTGGTTAAATTTTAATGTTGCTATTTTTAATTATTTGAATAAGTGGAATTTCTGTTTGAGTCATTTATATTGCTTGTCTCCTCATGTGCATGCTTATTTTGTTTGTTTGTGTGGCATTTATTTTGTTAAGTGATTTGTAAAAACTATTTGAAGCCTAGGATGGTGTTATACGGGGCTTCTCTGGTGGCTCAGAGGGTAAAGAGTCTGCCTGCAATGTGGGAGACCCAGGTTCAATCCCTGGGTTGGGAAGATACCCTGGAGAAGGAAATGGCAACTCACTCCAGTAGTTTTGCCTGGAAAATCCAAATAGACAAAGGAGCCTGGACTACAGTTCATAGGGTCACAAAGAGTTTGACATGACTGAGCGACTTCACTTTCTTTCTTTCTTTCTTTCTTTCTTTCTTTCTTTCTTTCTTTCTTTCTTTTCTTTCTATGGTGTTATATTATCCGGGGGCGGGGGGTGAGGGGTGGGAAACTTGCCTGACACAGCTTGGATCCTTGGGTCAGGAAGTTCCCCTGGAGGAGGGCATGTCAACCCAGTTCAGTACCCTTGCCTGGAAAATCTCATGAACTGAGGAGCTTGGAAGGCTACAGTTCATGGTGTTGCCCAGAGTCACATGTGACTGAAGGGAATTGGCACACATACACATATCGTAGTTCCATCTTGAGTGACTATAAAACAAACAACAAAAAAAAACAGAAAAACACCAAAAACCTTCTGTGAGTCACCTAAGTAACCTCTTTGAAATCAACAAGCAATTCCAGGGAAAAAGATGCCCCAAACTCTATGGTTACTTCTCTGAGCCTTCATCTTCCCCTAGATCATTGCATAGAGGTTCTTCACTATTTCAATCTCCCTAAAGTGTTCAAATAGCCTTTAAAGATACCTTCTTTCACTTTTATGTTGTCCTTAGTGGCAGCTTTGATTCATATTCCTTAGTTCACCATTGCTGCAGAAATCCCCAAGATTAATGTATAAGCTGCCAGGCAAGTATGCAGAATGAAGGATGTTGAAGATAAACCTGAAAACCAACCAGTTGTTTTATTCAGGGATCAACGGTTGGTTAATGTTCCTTTTCTTTCCTTAACATGAAATCTTCCAAATATTTTATGGACAATTAAAACATCTAATTCTCTTTCCTTTTCAGCTACAAATACAAGGATTTTGAGTCATTTTGTAAAAGGGAATGGCCAAGCCTCCCTTCCTCTCATCCCCTCTTCATTGACTGGAATGTGACTGTGGTGCTGAGCTGTTTTTCATTATCCAAAGGCAACACTCTAGAGATGTTGCAAAACCATCATACTTGCCTTAAGCTATATACCCAGATATTGCATGAGAAAGGATGTATTTTTATTCTATTCAAGCCATTGTAGGTGAAGATTTCTTGTTTCCCGTCTGATCTGTTCCAGTCTAATCTGATTAACATAAGATTTATTACCAACAGTGGATTGCTGCTAAATGAACCAAATGTATATGTACAAATGTACAAATACGTTTTTGTACATTTCACACAATCGCTCAGTCGTGTCCAATTCTTTGTGACCCCATGGACTGTAGCCTGCCAGGCTCCACTGTTCATGGGGATTCTCCAACAAGAATACTGGAGAAGGTTGCCATGCCCTCCCACAGGGGATCTTCAGAGCCCAGGGAAAGAACCCAGGTTTCCCACATTGCAGGTGGATTATTTACCATCTGACCCACCAGGGAAGCCCAAGAATGCTAGTCTGGGTAGCCTATCCTGTCTCCAGGGGATATTCCCAACCCAGGAATCGAACCAGGATTTCCTGCATTGCAAGTGAATTCTTTTCCAGCTGAGCTACCATGGAAGCCTAATGCACATGTAGCATTACCTTAGTGCAGGTATCCTATAGAAATAGGAGATGACAAGAAAATGGATTTCCCTTTGGAGCCTCCAGAAAGGTTGGCAGGGTTTGTAGCCCTGCCAGTATCTTGATGTTATCCCTGTCAGATATTCCAGGCTTCTGACCCTCCAGAACATTAAGGTAATAAAGTTGTGTTGTTTTTTAGTCACCAAATTTGTCATAATTTGTTAGCTATGTAAGAACTGAGGTAGGAGATGGATGGGCTCCAGGTTAATAATTTATAAGTAGCCTCCTGTTTACATATCCTGAGGAAGGAAACAGGAGACTTTGAGGCTAAATATTTACAATCCACCTCTTGTTTGCATTTCAAATAGAAATAACAATAGAAATAGGGTAAATAACCAGCCTTTGCCTCCTGTGGACACAGTAAAATAACAGTTATGACAGAAACAGAGCATAAAAGATCAAGATGTCATATTTCCCATCTTTGGGGGAAGGGAGACACTGCACATGCACAGAAAGACTCCTTGGGGGTAAAAAATGAGGGGGTACCACCCAAGAATAGGTGATGCCAAGGCCTGCCTCAGAGGTCTCTGGGCTGGATCCATGCAACATGCATATTGGGAAGAATCTTAAGGCAGGTCAAGTGTGGAAAAAGGAACCAGACAATTGGCCAAAGGTAAACAAAGACCTGGAAGAACTGCCCATATACATGGCTTAGCCATCTCTTTACTGTACTCCCCACCACCAGGGAGGACACTCATATGCTTACTCCCTGAGCGTGCATCTCTGTATTGCTTCTGGCTTAAAAATAAACTATTCCTCTATGTGCTATCCCACTTGTTGTGCTGTGTTTCTGATAAAAAACTTTGTGTCTCTCTTTTAGTTTTTGGCTCCTTGGAAATGCATTTTTCAATGGATGCAAGACCCAAGGGAATTTTCCTTCTAGCCTATAACTCCTGGTGGACTAGTGATTATGATTGCTGGTTTTCATACAGGCTACCCAGGTTCAATTCCTGGGCAGGGAACTAAGGTCTTCCCTCAAGCTACAGCTCACTGCTGCCTCTCTGAGGTCATTATGAATAAACTGAGGTAGGCTTCAGATCCACATCATCTAACTCCTGTTCTAAACTATGTCTTTTGTTTAGCGACTTTCATTATATCACAGAAAATCATTTCACAAAATTTTCTCTTGCAAAACCTTAAAAAGGAGACCACAATTTCATCTTCACTAAAGCCTTCAAGGAAGAAAAATTTGAGCCTTTGAAGAAGTTTCTGAAGAACGTACTTTTCAGTCAACAGATTCTGGTTTGAAGGCATTATGTAGCAGTTTAGATTATAAACCGTCAGCTAGGAAATGGGGCTATCACTGTGGCATAAATCATTAAAGGGAGTAATTTGTGTGTGTGTGTGTGTGTGTGTGTGTGTGTGAGAGAGAGAGAGAGAGAGAGAGAGGGAGAGAGAAGAAAAGGAGAGAGGGGAGAGTTCATTAATCAAAGACCAGATGTTTCAAGACTGCATATTTAGAAGGGGTCTCTTGGGCTATAAATGCAAACATTGTAGATACATAAACAGTGTTTGAAGAAATTGATTTCAGAAGCAATTCCAAGTTCAGTCTTAGATATCCAGGATGCCAACATTCACCTCTAGGAAACTGCCTATGAAAGGTTAGCAATCCAGCAATCCCCCAAAAGGGCCTTGTCTCTGATGTCCATTTCATACCAGGGTATGGAGAATAATAGACAAAGAACAACTTATCAGAGGGAAAATTTGGCATTGCCAGATGGGCATTCCATTCCACTGCCAAGGCAGCAAGTGATTCTGATTCTTGAAAACTGTGATCCCTGCCAGAACTGAATGGGGATTTGGGTTTTGTTTCTTTCAGAAGGAATGAGTATGGTATTTGGTAGGAACAAGGGTACTACTCATGGGTATTTGAGTGTGTTCTAGGAGGTGGACTGGCCCCCTTTCCATAACAGAACTCTTGACTTCCCTACCCTGGTTGCCCTTGCAGTTAGGTGTGGCCGCCTAACAACATTCTGCTCAACCATGTCAGCGTTAGTGACCTCTCCTCCTTTCTTCTCCATTCTCCTATGGCTAAAATGTGGCTAAGGTTCTGAGCCATCCTAGGCTTTGTGAATGAGTGCAATGTCTTATCCCTGGCAGAGATCCAGGAAAGGAGACAGAGGTTCAACACCACTGATCCATCACATTTGCCATGAACTGACTGTCCTGACAGCTATTCCATAGAAAATAAATCTCTGCCTTGTTTAAATGCCTGCCTTTGAAGTCTCTTGTTAACAGTAACATCATTTGTAATTTAACAACATCAACAAATTGACAAAACATTTCCTGCTTTTGATTCAGTAATGAAGAAAATAGTTAAATTTGAGAATGCATAAAACCGGAGTCAGTAAATGTATGCTTTTATTCAGCATTCTTTTCCAAGAAATGGACAGTCAGTATAAAATTCTTCTCTCCCATGTAAAAGTATTCTGGCTGTCATGAAGTTGTTTATGTTACTTTATAGAATGAAGACAAAGATAAAAGGGTGTTTCTTCCTGATACTGAAAATGTCAGCAAAAGCCATTTATATAGTTTTAAGAGGTTTGTTCAAGTTTCAAGTCCTATATCACATCAGTAGATTGAGTAGCTTGAAAAGCCTCAAACTATCACTTATAGAGCTGAAGAACCTGTAAAGGAGGAAATAATCAGATTTTGTAAAACTAAATGTGGTCCCAACTGCTCAGTCATTGGATTTGACTCATTCTCAGCACTTAATGTTTCCTTTTCTCTTCTGATAAAGAAATTAAGAAATATGTAAAAACCACATCCAATTCCTGCAGCAAATCAAGGAAATGAGACCTTTTGCTTAATGTAATCATACAGGTGGACTAAGAATTAATCTACTACTCTATTTCAATTTCCCAGTCCCCTTTGTAGTGTCTGATGAAGCTCTCAAAATAATTTTTTTAAGAATGGCTTTTAGGTAACATTGAGCAGATAAAATTTAGGGTGTATGTGAATGTGTGTCTGTGTTAGAAGGCACCATCTTATTTAACCTAATTACAGAAGTGAAGTGAAGTAAAATTGCTCAGTCATGTCCGACTCTTTGAGACCCCGTGGACTGTAGCCTACCAGGCTCCTCCGTCTATGGGATTCTTCAGGCAAGAATACTGGAGTGGGTTGCCATTTTCTTCTCCCAGGGATCTTCCTGTCCCAGGGATTGAACCCAGGTCTCCCACATTGCAGGCAGACACTTTAACCTCTGAGCCACCAGAGAAGCAGAAGGCAACTTATTATCATTTCCCTCTAGAAGTAAGCCCTATCCTATATTTTATGTTTAATTTTTTCTTATTATTTCTTCATAATTTTATTTTGAAAATGCTTATACTTGTCATAATATATTGTTTTTCGTGGTATATCATGGTTTAAACTTTGTATACATTTAAGCATACTGCATACCATAAAACTTCTCTGACTTAAAAAAAAAATATTGTGTCCCTGAAATATGTTTGTGTTCTTATATGTCACTGCTGAATACTATTCCATTGTATGAGCATTCAGTTGTGACATATAGGCTAATATTCAGTTCTTTGTTATTACAAATGGTTAAAGTGAACGACCCTTTATGCTTCCTGGTACTTGTATTTCAGGGTTTCTCCAGGTAGTAGAACTGTTGGCTCATAGACAGTGCATATTTCTAACACTAACAGGTTATGACAAGTTGTTTTTTCAAAGTGGTTGAACAATTTATAACATTCACAAACAATGTATGAGGGTTTTCTAAATGACTTTGACAAAATTTGGTATTGAGAGATTTTTCAACTTTGTTTCTAACCTCAGTTCAGTTCAGTCGCTTAGTCGTGTCCAACTCTTTGCAACCCCATGAATCACAGCATGCCAGGCCTCCCTGTCTATCACCATCTCCCGGAGTTCACTCAGACTCACGTCCATCGAGTCCGTGATACCATCCAGCCATCTCATCCTCTGTCATCCCCTTCTCCTCCTGCCCCCAATCCCTCCCAGCATCAGAGTCTTTTCCAATGACTCAACTCTTTGCATGAGGTGGCCAAAGTATTGGAGTTTCAGCTTTAGCATCATTCCTTCCAGAGAAATCCCAGGGTTGATCTCCTTCAGAATGGACTGGTCGGATCTCCTTTGCAGTCCAAGGGACTCTCAAGAGTCTTCTCCAGCACCACAGTTCAAAAGCATCAATTCTTTGGTGCTCAGCCTTCTTCACAGTCCAACTCTCACATCCATACATGACCACAGGAAAAACCATAGCCTTGACTAGACAGACCTTAGTCGGCAAAATAATGTCTCTGCTTTTGAATATACTATCTAGGTTGGTAATCACTTTTCTTCCAAGGAGTAAGCGTCTTTTTTTTTTTTTTTAATTTTTATTTTTACTTTATTTTACTTTACAATACTGTATTGGTTTTGCCATACATTGACATGAATCCACCACGGGTATACATGCGTTCCCAAACATGAACCCTCCTCCCACCTCCCTCCCCATAACATCACTCTGGGTAATTTCATGGCTGCAATCACCACCTGCAGTGATTTTGGAGCCCCCAAAAATAAAGTCTGACACTGTTTCCACTGTTTCCCCATCTATTTCCCATGAAGTGATGGGACCAGATGCCATGATCTTCGTTTTATGAATGTTGAGTTTTAAGCCAGCTTTTTCACTCTCCTCTTTCACTTTCATCAAGAGGCTTTTTAGCTCCTCTTCACTTTCTGCCATAAGGGTGGTGTCATCTGCATATCTGAAGTTATTGATATTTCTCCAGGCAATCTTGATTCCAGCTTGTGTTTCTTCCAGTCCAGCGTTCTCATGATGTACTCTGCATAGAAGTTAAATAAGCAGGGTGACAATATACAGCCTTGACCTGGTAGGTATTAAAAAGCATCTCATTGTGCTATTAATTTACATTTATTGATGGGGTTGCTGCATGTTGGTCTGTTGCTTTCTACTCTGAAGGCCATGTTTTGTTCTTTCCATCTTTTGGTGTTTTTACTGGTTGCTTTTATTTATTTAACTTATTTATTTTAATTGGAAGTTAATTACTTTACAATATTGTATTGGTTTTGCCATACATCAACATGTATCCGCCACAGGTATACACGTGTTCCCCATCCTGAAACCCCCTCCCTCCTCCCTTCCTGTATCATCCCTCTGGGTCCTCCCAGTGCACCAGCCCCAAGCATCCAGTATCATGCATTGAACCTGGGCTGGTGAGGTTATATGATAATATCATATCATTTCATATATGATATTATACATGTTTCAATGCCATTCTCCCAAATCATCCCACCCCCTCCCTCTCCCACAAAGTCCAAAAGACTGTTCTATACATCTATGTCTTTTTTGCTGTCTTGCATACAGGGTTATCATTACAGTTCATTTTTCAGTCCATGACTTACTCTTTTACTTACTTTCTGAAGCCTTATATTTATGTGATAACATTTATGTGTTTTTATCTTTAGATTTTGCACTTTTAAAATTCTTATTTAAGAAGTTCCCACTCCCCTACCCAAAAAGAAAATATAATCTTTCAAATGTTATTATATTGCCTTTAATACATAAGTCTTTTAACCATCTGGAATTGTACAGATACTGTGGTATGGGTATATCATGTGAGAAGGAGGTCCAAGTTATTTTCTATATGGGTAATCACATGGATCAGCACCATTTATTAAGAACTCTGTCTTTTCCTCATGGATCTCCCATAAAAATGTTTTCCTGCATGATGGTGTCTGTTCTGATGATCCAATTGTCCATTTCTGTTCTAATATCACTCTATGTAAATTATTATGCTGTTTAAGTTTTGATATGTTATTCGTTAGGAGTGCTTAGACTATTCTTATGATTTTGTATTTCCATGTAAATTTTAGAGCTAATCTTGCAGGGTATACACACACATACACATCCAAAACAGCTTTAATATGCTGATTTGATTTTCCATTAAATTTGTTTACTAATTCAGGGATGATTTGCATTATTTGAAGTTGAGGGTTTTTTGCACACAGTATGAATTTTTACTTATTTAAAATGTATTAATAACTGCAAATAATTATATATATAATATATATTTCCATATCATCTTACATTTATTTTGTTAGATTTTGTTTAATTAAATATTCTTGCTAAAGTGAAGCTCTTTTCACTATGCAAAAACAGTTCATCCTTAAAATATGTTCATACTTAAAATCTATTGTCTTATATAGCTATAAGTGAAGCAGCTTTCTTCTCTTTTTATATTTTTTGGATGCTATTGTAAACAGGCTTAAAATATATACATTTTTCTACATATATATATATATTCTACCTGTCTTTTGTGATGTAGACAGATGCAATTGACTTTGCACATTGATTTTGTATCTAGCAGCATTACTAAAATAATTTCATTTATTCTAACATTTTATCCTAGAATTTTTGGGCATTTGCTATATGAACAATTAAAAGAGAGAAGCATAATGAGCGTTTTCTTATTTCATAATATTAAAGTTATTGATATCTATTTTCATTTTGCTCAACTTGCCAAGATATTTAGTATAATTAGAAAAATAAAACATAATAATAGCAAAAAATCTTTCTAATCATAAGGGTAAGCTTTTACACTTGTATATAAAATGTTTATCATACATATTTAAATAAACTATTAGCTTTAAAATAGGTTTAGATTTACAAACAAATTGTGTTTCTAGCACAGAGAATTACCAAATACCTCACAGTCAGTTCCCCCAGTTGCTAATATTTTATGTTAGTTTCACCTGTATCACTCACAGTGGCTCAGGCTTTATTTTAAATCATGCCTCACTGTTTTGAGGAGGTAGAATTTTCTCCAGCTGGGGTATTTTTCTCATGACTAGACTGGTTATTCACTTATCTATTGAAAGATATCTCCACTCCCTCCAGTTTTATTAAATTATGAATAAGACTTTTATAAACTTTTGCCTACTGGTTTTGTGTGAATATAAGTTTTAACTTACTTTGACAATGCCTAAAAAATACAACTGCTGGATTCTATAGTAAGTCTATACTTAGTTTTGTAAGAAACTGACATATTGTCTTCCAAAGTGGCTGTACCATTTTTCATTTCCACTTGCAATGAATGAAAGTTCCTATTGCTACGTATCCTTGCCACAGTTAATACTATCAATCAATATTTTTGTAGTTCAGCTATCCTAATAGATGCATGGTGGCATTGCATTATTGTTTTAATTTTTAATCCCCTAATCATAAATGAGGGCTTCCCTTGTGGCTCAGTTGTTAAAGAATCTCTCTGCGATGAAGGTAACTGCATGAAATGCAGAAGACCCAAGTTCAATCGTTGGGTCAGGAAGATACCCTGGAGGAAGAAATGACAACCCATTCCAAGATTCTTGCCTGGAAAAATTCCGTGGACAAAGGAATCTGTCAGGATACAGTCCATGGGGTTGTAAGAGTCAGACACGACTTAGGGACTAAACAAACACCACCAATCATAAGTGATGTTGAGCAATTTTCACATACATAATCATCATCTGAAAATCTTTGGTGAGATGTATGTTCGGTTCTCTTGCTCATTTGCAATTAGGTTGTTAGTTGTTGTTGTTGTTGTTGTTGTTGTTGTTTTACTGTAGTTTCTTACTCTATACATCTTTAATAGACTCCTTACTGTTTTTTACTCAATGGATTTTGAATTTTGCCAAAAGGTTTTTGTTTATGTAAACCATTGAGTTGATTATATAATCAATTTTCCTTCAATCTGACATTGAAATGGATTATATCAATTTGTTAATAAAAACTTAAGTGTGTTACTGAAATAATTTTAACTTAACGTATTACCTTTTCACACACTGGTTAATTGGGGAGGGATAAATTGAGAGGTTGACATATACTAATACATACTACTATGTATAAAATAGATAACTGATAACATGGCACAGTGATAAAGAATCCACCTGCCAATGCAGGAGGTGCAGGAGACATGGTTTCAATCCCGGGTTAGGAAGATCCCCTAGAGAAAGAAGTGGCAACCCCTCCAGTATTCTTGCCTGGAAGATTCCATGGACAGAGGAGCCTGGTGGGCTATAGTCCACGAGGTCACAAAGAGTCGTAGGCAACTGAGTGACTGAGAACATGTGCAGGCACACACACATATGTGCACACAATAAAGACCTACAGTATAGCGCAGAGAACTTCTACTCAATACTCTGTAATGGACTACATGAGAAAAGGATCTTAAAAGGAGTGGATATGTATGTATATATTCAACAGATTCACTTTGTTGTACATCTGAAACTAACACAACATTATAAATCAAACATACTCCAATACAATTTAAAATAAATAGCTATTTTTTTAATAAGAAAAAAATAGTACCTCTAATGGTTATAGACGTTTTTAGATCTTTTACCCTCACGTCTTGTGTCAATTTTGGTAGGGTATTTCTGGAAATGTGTTTATTTCATCTAAGTTAAAGCTTAGATATGATGGCATGAAACTGGCTAACATATCCTTGTCTTAAGACTTTTTACACGTTTGCTTATTTAATGATATTTATCTTTATTGTCACTCTGTTTATTTGACTTATATGCAGAGTACATCATGCAAAATGCCAGGCTGGATAAAGCACAAGCTGGAATCAAGATTGCTGGGAGAAATATCAACAACCTCAGACATGCAGATGACACCACATTTATGGCAGAGAGTGAAGAACTAAAGAGCCTATTGATGAAAGTGGAAGAGAGTTTAAAAGTTGGTTTTAAACTCAACATTCAGAAAACTAAGATCATGGCATCTGGTCCAATCACTTCATGGCAAATAGATGGGGAATCAATGGAAACAGTGACAGACTTTATTTTTTTGGAGCTCCAAAATCACTGCAGATGGTGACTGAAGCTACGAAATCAAAAGGCATGTGCACCTTAGAAAGAAAACTATGACAAATCTGGATAGCATATTTAAAAGCAGAGGCATAACTTTGCCAACAAAGTCCGTCTAGTCAAAGCTATGGTTTTCCCAGAAGTCATGTACAGATGTGAGAGTTAGACCATAGAGAAGGCTGGACACCAAAGAACTGATGATTTTGAACTGTGGCATTGGAGGAGATTCTTGAGTCCTTTGGACTGCAAGCAGATCAAACCAGTCAATCCTAAATGAAATCAGTCCTGAATATTCATTGGAAGGACTGATGCTGAAGCAAAACTCTGATATTTTGACTATCTGATACAAAGAGCCGACTCACTGGAAAAGACCCTGATGCTGGGAAAGATTGAAGGCGGGAGGAGAAGGGAATGATAGAGGATGAGATGGTTGGATGGCGTCACTGATGCGATGGACATGAGTTTGAGTAGGCTCCAGAAGTTGGTGATGGACAGGGAAGCCTGGTGTGCTGCAGTCCATGGGGTCACAAAGATTTCAACATGACTGAGCTACTGAACTGAAACTGAGATCCTTATGTGTTTTAAAATCGCTGATAGCATTTACATGTACTGTTCTCTTTCTCTTTGATCAGATTCAATATAGGTTTAACAATTTTTCTGTTTTCAAAGACCATACTTAAGACTTCCTGATTCTATATATGCTTTCTTTTTATAGAAATACTTTATGGTCTAATGTTTATATTCCCTTCCTTCTACTTTCTTTGTGTCTTTTTAAGTTATTTTTCTAAGTTTTAAATTAGACATTTTATTGTAACTTTCCTTCTTTTTATACTATAACATTTAGTGTTAAAAGATTCATGTTGATCTATGGCAAAACCAATACAATATTGTAAGGTAATTAACCTCCAATTAAAATAAATAAATTAAAAAAAAAACTGTCTTCAGCTATATCCCAAGAGATTTGAAACATTATGCTTTACATCTAAATTTAAAATCTTAATTGAATTGTGATTTCTTTAAAAGTGTGTTTCTTAACTTCCAAATGTATGCAATTTTAAAGTTCTTTTTCTATGCACTTCTGACATGTTAATTTTGATCCAAGAGCATGCTTGGTGTGCATGGTGGTTATCTGTGACAGAATGATATTGTGTAATAAACTTCCCTCAAAATAATTGGCTTATCATAAGGTTTTATTTAGCTTCTGGGTCTACAGGGTAGCTGGAAAGTTTTGTTGGTCTTGGTTGGGCTTTGTCACATTTTTGGAGTTTAGGTAGCTGTCATTTTATTTAAGATGACCTTCACTTGGATGATTAGGCTGATTCCTCTCTAGCCTGTAAATATATTTCATCTTTCAGTATGTACTCATGGTGATAGCAGAAGACAAGAGAGAAGGTAGAAAGATACCAAAGGAAGGCACAATATCAGCCCACATTTAAGAGGTAGCAAATGGAGTTCACCTCTTTGCTAAGACGACTGACATAAGATACAGGGAGGGATGGAGTATTAAGCTATTAATACAATTAATCTACACACTAAGTTACAAATTTTATAAATATTTTTATAGCTTGCTTTATGAATAAGTTATCAATTTCTATAAATGTCCTACAACTTTAAAAAATATTATATAGTCTTTTTTGGGAGGTGTATGAAACTCAGAAAAGTCTATTATATTCAACTTGCTGAATGTCTTTTAAATGTATATAAAAAGCACTTTTAAATGCTTTAAACAATCACTTTATTTTCTAGTTTGATTAAAATATTAAGATATAATTGATGTAACACTGAGTACGTTTCAAGTGTATAATAATGATTTGATATCTGCATATATTGAAGTGATTAGCACAAAAGTTTAGATAACATGAATCACTGCACAGTTATATCTTTTTCTTGTGATGAGAACCTCTAAGGTCTACTCTCAATAACTTCCAAATATGCAACCCAGTAGTGTCAACTGGAGTCACCATGCTGTACGTTACATCCACAGAATGTGTGAAAATGATCAAAAGTTCAAACTTTCAGTTTTAATGTATTTATCTTATACCTGGAAGTTTGAATTCTTGATCACCTTCAACATTTCATCCATACCCTACCCACTGTTTCTGGCAACAACCATTATACAGTATTTGTCTTTCTCTGTCTGACATCTCACTTGACATAAAGTCTCCAAGTTTCATTTGTGTTGTCACAAATGAGAGGATTTTCAACTTTTTATGGCTGAATAACATTTGTGTGTGCATGTGTGTGCCACATTTTCTTTATGTGTTCATTTTTTTGATGGATATAGTTTCCATGATTTGATTATTATAAATATATTAAAATGAACAGGGGTGTCAGATATCTTTCAAGATAATGGTTTCAATTCCTTCCAATAAACCCCAGAAGTGTGATTGCTCAATCATGTGGTAGTTCTACTTTTAACTTTTTGAGAAAACTCCATACTGTTTTCCACATGTGACTGAATAAATTCACATACCCACTAATGGTATACAAGGGTTCCCTTTTCTCCAGATCCTTGCCATCACTTGCCTTTTCTATGACAGCCACTCTAATAGGCCTGAGGTGACATCTTGTGTAGTATAAATTTGAGCTGTAAAGTGGTATAAGGGTCTCACTGTAGTTATGGATTATTATTATTTTAATCACTTAGCACAAATATCCTAGGCAGAGAATTTTCTTCCTAGCTTTTGGTGTGTTTGGAGGAGGTTTTATTTAGTTTACACTTACATCAAGTTTTGTAGCCCCTTGGTTGGGGTCCCAGAAATATAAGAATCTCTTATTAGATATCCCTACCTGGGATTTCCCTGAGATTTGTGTCATAAATTTAGAACCCTGTATGACAACAAAAATTAATTCTCAATTTACTAAAGATTTTTCAATTCTCTCAGAGTAAAAGCCTGACTCACTGCACATTGCACCTCTCTAATTTGTCTTTTTTCTTTTACTTTTAAGTTTCTCTTGTAATGGGCCCCTATTCTTAATTTTTTTCCTGCTAACTCATCAAAACCTCTAAAATGTGATCTTTAAAAAAGTTCAATCTAGAATTCTATTGTTTTAATGGATCTATTATGGTGTGACTGAAAGTCACTCAGTCAAGTCCAACTCTTTGCAACCTCATGGACTATACAGTTCATGGAATTCTCCAGGCCAGAATACTGGAGTGGGTAGTCTTTCCCTTCTCCAGGTATCTTCCCAATCCAGGGATCGAGCCCAGGTCTCCCACATTGCAGGCAGATTCTTTGCCAGCTGAGTGATAGAGGAAGCCCAAGAATACTGTAGTGGGTAGCCTATCCCTTCTCCAGTGGATCTTCCTGACACAGGATTCAAACCAGGGTCTCCTGCATTGCAGGCAGATTTTTTTTACCAACTGAGCTATCAGGGAAGCCATTATAGTATGAAATTCATCATATTTATATAGAGAGATATCTGAAGTGAAATTCTAAGGAGTTATATCTCCATAATTTCAGTCCCATATTCCAAATAAATATCCAGAACTAACAGGAAAGATTTCTAAGCTCTAGTTATAGTTTAAAGAAAAGAAAAAGGAAAACTGCAATTCTGCTGCTGTTTTTGTTGTTTAGTTATTAAATCATGTGTGACTTCTTACAACCCCATGGACTGTAGCATGTCAAGGTCTTCTGTACATGAGATTTCCCAGGCAAGAATATTGGAGTTTGTTGCCATTAAAATTATAAGATTTTCTAATTCTGTGGAAATGAAGTGTGAGGAAAGATACAATCAGCTGATGAATCCCATGGTCCTGGACTGGAAGATGTCTGTGATACCCTTGCTGAAGTTTGGCAAAGCATATGAGAAATAGCATCTCTGAGGAAGCACAGAACCAAACAATGGAGAATCACTCACAGTGTTCATTCTGAGGTAATGAAGGACTAAGAAGATTCAGGTAAGATGGGAATGAAAAGGCAGATGGTCGGGAAGCTTTGCAGCTGGGAGTGTGGTGCCTGGTCAAGAGAATTTCTTGTGACAATGAATAAGCACAGAGTTAGTAAGAAATACAGGACTCAGACAATGGATTCCTGATGTGAACACTACCTCTTCTAATAGCACACATTATGAAGAATATCACATTAAGAAGAATGGTGGAAAACTGCAAGAGTTTTCTATTTCACACTGTGTGTGTTAGTCCCTCAGTCGTGCCCGACTCTTTGTGACCCCATGGACTGCAATCCACAATCCACCAGGTTCCTCTGTCCATGAGATTTTCCAGGCAAGGATACTGGAGTGGGTTGCCATTTCCTTCTCCAGGGGATCTTCCCAACACAGGCATCGAACCCGGGTCTCCTGCACTGCAGGCAAATTCTTTACTGACTGAGCTACAAGGGAAGTGATCCTTAAAAACGTTGGATTCTGCAAAAATCACACCTTTAAGGGAGAAATATTTTGGGTGAGACCACTGAAAATGTATATTTTAAACCAGATCCTACAAAACAATAACAAAAATCCCAATTAAAATACCAACCTCATTTTAAAGACATATTAACTTTCTAATGGAACCAGAGATCACATTCCTAACATTCAATGGATCATAGAGAAAGCAAGGGAATTCCAGAAAAACATAAACTTCTGCTTCATTGGCTACACTAAAGCCTTTGACTGTGTGAATTACAACAACCGGTGGACAATTCTCAAGGAGATGAGAATACCAGACCATTTTACCTGTCTCTTGAAAAATCTAGACAAGGACAAGGGCTTCCCTTCTGGCTCAGCTGGTAAAGAATCTGCCCACAGTGCAAGAGACCTGGGTTCACTTCCTGGGTTGGGAAGATCCCCTGGAGAAGTGAAAGGCTGCCTACTCTAGTATTCTGGCCTGGAGAATTCCATGGACTATAGTCCATGGAGTCACAAAGAGTCAAACAGAACTGAGTGACTTTCACTTTCACTGAGAAATCTATAGGTAGGTCAAGAAGCAACAGTTAGAATTGGACATAGAACAACAGACTGGTTCACAATTGGGAAAGGTGTATGTCAAGGCTGTATATTGCCATCCTGCTTATTCAACTAACATGAAGAGTACATCTGCAAAATATTGGGTTGGATGAATCAAAAGCTGGATTCAAGATTGCTGGGAGAAATAGCAACCTAAAATATGCAAATGACACCACCTTTATAGCAGAAACAAAGAGGAACTAAAGAGCCTCTTGATGAGGGTGAGAGAAGAGAGGAAAATAGCTGGCTTGAAACTCAACATTCAAAAAAACTAAGATCACGGCATCTACTCCCATCACTCAGCTCAAATAGAAGGGGAGAAAGTGGTACTGGTGGCAGATTTTATTTTCCTAGACTCAAAAATCACTGAGGACAGTAACTGCAGCCATGAAATTAAAAGACACTTACTCTTTGGAAGGAAATTATAACAAACAATGTATTAAAAAGCAGAAACATCACTTTGCCAACAAAGTTCTGTATAGTCAAAGCTTTGGTTTTTCCAGTACTCATATATGGATGTGAGAGTTGGACCATAAAAAAAGCTAAGCAGTGAAGAATCCATGCTTTTGAACTGTGGCGCTGGAGAAGACTTTTGGGAGTCCCTTGTATTGCAAGGTGATCAAATCAGTCATTCTTAAAGGAAATCAATCCTGAATATTCATTGGAAGAACTGATGCTGAAGCTGCAATACTTTGGCCACCTAATGTGAACAGCTGACTCATTGGAAAAGACCCTGATGCTGGGAAAGATTGAGGGCAGGAGGAGGAAGAGAAAGGGGTAACAGAAGATTAGATGATTGGATGGCATCACTGACTCAATGGATACGAGTTTGAGCAAACTCCAGGAAACGGTAAAGGGCAAGGAAACCTGGCGTGCTGCAATCCATGGAGTCGCAAAGAGTTGAACATGACTTAGTGACTGAACAACAAAGACAATAAAACTTTTTAATAAACAAAAGACCTACAGTTGATAAAATTTCACTGTAATAGAACACGTGAGAGTAATCTGATGGAAGCAGGTGTAAGAAACAGCTGAAGCCGTGGAGTTAATAGAGATAAAGCAATGGTATACCCTCATTATCAGGAGATTCAGGTACAAAGCAGGAGCTGGTTTTGAACAACATGCAACCATCCAGAGATGGCTGGCTTTGACTCATTGATACATGCTGGTTTCTTAGGGTACCATGAGAACATTTAATGCAAAGCAATGGCCAACCTCAACTAGAAGGAGGACTTCAGGGAACAGCTACTACATGGAGCATGTATCCCCCATGGCTTGCTGTGCCCACGTTTTTTTGTTTTTGTTTTTTTTGTTGTTGTTGTTTGTTTGCTTGCTTTTTGTTTTGTTTTGTTTTGTTTTTTAGTATCAGTAATGCTCATCATTTTTTTTAGCTAATTCTGCTATGACTTGGTTTTGTGATGCAAAACCATACTAAAGCACCTTGAGTTTATACTGACAGTTGCTTATGTACTAATTATGTATGAGCTAATTTTCTCTACAAAAAGACATCTGTGACAAAACAGATAGTACATAATTAAAAACCTGAGCCCTATGATTTTTAAGCATGTATTTTTAAGGTTATGCTTTGAAATAAAATAGAACGAGTTAATAGATATAAATACTCAATATGTATCTGTATTGCTATCATATAAACTTTACATGTATTAATATTTATTTTTTCTCCTTTACCAAATCTGAGCTTCTTGAGTGTGGGGTCATGTGACACTCTTATTTATATTCCAACACCTCTCAAAGAGCTAGGCAGAGGTGTTTAGTAAAGTGTTTGCAGAATGAACACATGAATAATCACATATGTGATTGACTGAATGGGCAGCCTTGGTCCCCCACCAGACGTAAATCTATCTGCGTGATAGTGGAGGAGGGTGTCCAGGTGCTTCCTTACAGGGTGCAATTTCATGGGTGCCCTTATTTACAGAACACCTACTGTGTACCACATTGTAATGTAGACACACTACCTATAATTCCCCTGACAGACCTCGATCTTCAAGTTTCAGAGGAAGACAGTGAGGCTTAAAAAGAGGCAAAGTGGCTTGTCCTCTGCCCTGTGGTGGTGAGACGTGAGCTGAGAACCTCTTTCTAGTCTGCCTGGCAGCAGAGCTTCCCAGTCTTAATTGCCCATCTGGAAATATTCTTATGATGTTATTTATTTCTTTGTTAATGATCAAAAAATCGCTTAATAAGAAGTTACATAAATATTTTAAAGAATGAGATGTGACCATGTAGTGAAAAGAAAACAGAATATGAATACAAAAGTGGGTTTGAATCCTGGGAACTTTTCCAAACTGTGTTTTTTGTGTGTTTATATACACACATTTTCCTCTCAGACTTATTTATGGGATGAAAGGAAACCCATGGAAAGGAAATGAAACAATAATATTCTCCTCAGAGGAGGAAGTTGAAAAAATTTACATATGCATGTAAATTTGTATGTGTACATATTATGTATACATTATGTATGAACAAATGTATGTATACAAATACATAGGTGTGTGATTTATATGTATATTATTCATGTTTGTCAATACATGCATGTATACTATGCATATTACTTATGTATGTACTGTATGTATATATCTATATAATGTAAGTAAATTTACCCTATCCTCTCTTCTGGAAGGGTCTTCCCTGGTGGCTTAGTAGGTAAGGAATCTGCCTGTGATGCAAGAGACCATCTACAATACAGGGGTACCCAGGTTTGATCCCTGGGTCTAGAAGATCCCCTGAAGAAGGAAATGGCAACCCACTTTAGTGTCCTTGCCTGAGAAATCAGACGGACAGATGAGCCTGGTGGGCTGCAATCCATGGTGGCTACAAGAGTCAAACATGCCTTAATGACTAAACCACCACCATCACTCCTCTGAGGGGATATCATTGTTTCTTTTCCATGGGTTTCTCTTGGTCATCCCATGAAGTCATTGGGTCAGAATTCAACCCCAAGCCTCCCTATCCTTGGACATGCTCTTTAAACTCTACTACAGGGTCTTTCTGGAGGCATCCACTGTGCCAATATTCCTATGAGCATCTTGTTGATGGGTGGCTGTATCCTGGCATACATCTGATTTCTTGTGTCTCCTCTAGCATGTGTCACTACTAACTTCAGTCGTGCTAGTCAACAGAAAAATGGAAGAAAACTGGGTCTGTAGGCTTTCATTCTACATCTGTCCTTCTGACAGATGATACCAAATCTGTCAGAAGATTTCTTATAATTTCCCAGCTGGCTGAAGGACAAAGATAACTCAAGTGTTTTCTGGTTTGTTGGTTCATTCAAGTAAGAGTCTTAAATGGTAACACATCAGTCATGATATGTTTGCTTAAAACATAATTCAAAAGCAGGACTTTCCTAGTGGTCCAGGGGCTAAGACTCTATGCTCCCAATGCAGGTGCCCCGAGTTTGATCCCTGGTCAGGGAACTAGAGCCCACACACCACAACTGAAAAGATTCTGCATGCCACAAAAAAAGATTGAAGATCCAGTGTGCCACAATTAAAATTTGACAGTCAAATAAATAAATATTTTTAAAAACCATAGTTCAAAAGCAGTATCATGATAGAATTATCAAATCAGAAACCTCAGCCCAACAGCATACAAAGAGAAATGAAGAGTGAGGCAACACTGACAGGTTTCCTGTAATGAGACTTTGATACTGTTCACACGAAAAAAGTAAAGCTCTCCTGTCTGTAACCAGCAGTACTAATTAGAATTGATGGTGCTGAGTCATATTCAGTGACACTGCAGGGTTTAAATGCCAGCCCAGAAAATCTATGATGCTATATGATGTAAAGGAAGTCAATAATAGCCATGGCAGGATTTGATTTCAAGTAAAGCACCAACATTGTAAACAGGTATTAAATTCATTGTATTCTTATAGAACAGGCTGAGTTTGCAACCCTTCCTTACTGGTCATGTTATCCCCTGACCTGGGGGGAGGTAAAGTGTGAACCAGAGATGATACCAAATCTGTCAGAAGATTTATTACTGATTTCTGAGGCCCAACAGGTGACTAGCTATGCAGGTGCATCATATCTATATAACTTAAGGGACTGTGCTCACACTCAGCAGAAGAAGGCTCCAATCTTCCCAACTTTGTCTCACACTCCAGGATATGATTCTCTTTATTTTCTTTCAGACCCTTTAGTGGGTCATGTTATCTTTTACCTCCATGCCATTGCATAAACTCTTCCCTATGTCAAGAATTCTCTCCCTGTACGCTTTTCTTTACAGCCTCCATAGCATAAAACTTCTGGAAGTTCTCACTACCTCTGGAGTTTATTTCTGGCCTCCAGAGTTGGATTGCAGGCATTCCTCTTCTGGTGTCTCAATGCTCTGTTTCTCTTTTAATTCAGTGCTGTCTGTATTCATTCCTGTGGGCTACCAGAGCATGCTATCGCAAACTTAGTGACTTCCTAGAAATTTATTATGCATTTTATTCCGCTTTGGAGTCTGGAAGTCCAAAATTGAGATGTGAATGGGATCACTCTCTTCCCGAAGACTCTGGGTGAGGACAGGATTCTCCCTCTCCCTTCCAGCTTCTGGCAGTCAATGTCAGTTCTTAGCTTTCCTTGCCTTGTAGACACTTCACTCTGACATCTGCCTGCCTGATTACAGGGAGTTCTCCCCTGTGTGTCTCCACACTGTCCTCCTCTGTGTATCTGTGCCCACAATTTCCTTTCCTTAATAAGAACATGAGACCCTGGATTAGGGCTCACTCTAATCCTGTAAGAACACGTCTCAACTCAATTACACTTTCAAGACTATATCCAAATAGAGTTACTATTTTTGAGGTTCCGGATAGACACAAGTATTAGGGGGCAGTATTTGATCTAGTGAAGTACCAGTTATATTATATTTTGTTATTCACTTGCCCTGCTCTACCAGATCATACCATTTTTTAGGGCAGAACTGGAGTTTATTACATTGACTATTGTAACCAATGTGCTTACAATTCTTGGTACATCCTACATGCTCAGTTAATGGTGACTGAATGAATAAATAAATGTGTATCAATCTTAAGGCAGTCTCCCTGAATAGGAAGTTATCATACACTGGATCTCAAGAATCAATCCAGTGATTCTGGTGAGGTGATCTAAATGCCAACCCCAAGTCTAGGAAGTCAGGAGAGAAACAGCACATGGAGGTACAGCAGAGACCAGAGATCAGGTAAAAACTGGATCAAAATGGGAATACTTGAGTATGCAGTAAAGGTTTAGCAGGTATGCTTTGCTCAAAGCCTGCACATTCAAAGTAAGGCCTTGGCCATTGATTGGCCAAGGTTCAGGATTGGCCCTTGACCATCTTCTGGGAAATAATCTTTGAGCCCTTGGAATGCGTGATCTGATGAGACTGCTTTGTTTGCTTCCAGCCTTGGGCTGTGCTGTATCAGTTTTGTCTCTCCTGGGACTGGAGACTGAGTAGCCAATGTCAGTCTTGTAAGCACTGCATGCTTATGTGAAAGAAAAGTGAAAGTGTTAGTCACTCAGTTGGTTCCGACTCTTTGCAACATCATGGAATATAAATGCCAGGTTCCTTTGTCAATGGAATTCTCCAGGCAAGAATACTGGATTGGGTAGCCATTCGCTTCTTGAGGGATTGTCCTGACCCAGGAATTGAACCTGGGTGTTCTTCATTGCCACAGCTTCTTTATTGTCTGAGCCACCAGGTGAACAACCCCCAAATAAAAAGTCCAATACCATGCAGCAGTAAGCCTTCCTGTTGAGAATATGTCACGTGTGTGGTCATGTATAATTGCTGGGAGAATTAATTGTGTTAATATGCAACTCCACTGAGGGCCTAGAAGCTTGTATCTGGTTTCCCCTAGACATTGCCTCATACATCCTTCCCTTTGTGAATTTTAATTTACGTCCTTTTCCTGTAAAAAAAAAATAAATAATAATAATGAATATAGTGGCTTTCTCAATCCTATGAGTTCTAGAAAATTACTAGGCCTAGGAGAGAGAATTATAAGAAACGTGATACTCGGCACACAGTATGTGCCCAATAAAATATTAGCTGAATGAGTGAATATCTGTGGTGCATTCGTAGATCACCTTACATGATATTGGGGGATGAGCTGAGATTTCTCTCAGGCTGATATCAAAGTCCGGACTCAGGCAGTTCCCCCTCCTGCCTTCCTCCAGGCTACAAGAGCACCTTCACATACTCCCTTCTCTCTGGGTTCCTCTCTGCAAAAACAAAAAAGAAAGAAAGAGAAATATTTCTCACACTTTCAAGCTTCCTGAGAACAGGGGTGACGGCATCTCCTGCTGGATCTACCTAGTGCTGCATCGAGCACAGCGTCAGTACTGGGGGAAGCTGGTCTGTTTGCCTGCAGTTATCTGTTTGCCTTTTCCCTGATCCATCTGCATGGGGCCTGGGAAGCTCTGTGGGAGCCCTGGAGCAGAGAGACAGAGAAAGGAAGACACCGCCCACCTTGTATGGGTGCAAATTGGCAGAAGTAGCTTCAGTTCTCAAAGTGGCCCATGGTTGCTGGGCTTCAGCCACACAACTCTGTCCTTTTTCCCTTGAGGCTAGAGGCAGAGGCAGAGGCAGTGTCCTGCTTAATAAATCTCTGGATTGCCATGTCTCCCAGGTTGCTGAAGAAATTTGACAACTCAGAGTTATTTCTCTTTTACTGTGGGGTCCCAGCTGATACACAGTCCATCTCGAGGCCTGCATGACACTCTGGCTGTCCTGATGGGTGGATTATAGATAACAAGAAAATGGCAGAATTCAGTTCACTTCAGTCCAGTTTAGTTCAGTCACTCAGTCATATCAGACTCTTTGTGACCCCATGGACTGCAGCATACCAGGCTTCCCTGTCCATCACCGACTCCCAAAGCTTGCTCAAACTCATGTCCTTTTAGTTGGTGATGCCATCCAACCATCACATCCTCTGTTGTCCCCTTCTCCTCCTGCCTTCAATCTTTCTCAACATCAGGGTCTTTTCCAAGGAGTCATTTATTTGCAACAGGTGGCCAAAGTACTGGAGTTCAAGCTTAGCATCAGTCCTTCCAATGAATATTCAGGACTGATTTCCTTTAGGATTATTTGTTTGATCTCCTTGCAGTCCAAGGGACTCTCCAATACCACAGTTCAAAAGCATCAATTCTTTGGTGGTTGGTTTTCCTTATGGTCCAACTCTCACTTCCATACATGACTATTGGAGAAACCATAGCTTTGACTAGATGAATCTTTGTCAGCAAAATAATATCTCTGCTTTTTAATATATCTAGTTTGATCATAGCTGGGGCTTTCCTTGTGGCTCAGCTGGTAAAGAATCTGTCTGCAATGCAGGAGACCTGGGTTCACACCCTGGGTTGGGAAGATCCCCTGGATAAGGGAAAGGCTATCCACTCCAGAATTCTGGCCTAGAGAATTTTATGGACAGTCCATGTGTTTGCAGAGTCTAGCTTGTGATTCATGCAGTCTTGCATTTTGCATGATGTCCTCTGCAATAAGTTAAATAAGCAGGGTGACAATATACAACCTTGAAGTACTGCTTTCCCAATTTGGAACCAGTCCATTGTTCCATGTCCGGTTCCAACTGTTGCTTTTTGACCTGCACACAGGTTTCTCAGGAGGCAGGTCAGGTGGTCTGGTATTCCCATCTCTTGAAGAATTTTCCACAGTTTGTTGTGATCCACACAGTCAAAGGCTTTGGCATAGTAAATGAAGCAGAAGTAGTTGTTTTTCTGGAAGTCTCTTGCTTTTTCTATGTTGAATGGATGTTAGCAATTTGATCTCTGGTACCTTTTCCTTTTCTAAATCCAGCTTGAACATCTGGAATTTCTTGGTTCATGTACTGTTGAAGCCTAGCTCAGAAAATTTTGAGCATTACTTTGCTAGTGTGTGACATGAGTGCAACTGTGTGGTAGTTTGAATACTCTTTGGCTCTGTCTTTCTATGGGATTGGAGTGAAAACTGACCTTTTCCAACCCTGTGACCACTGCTGAGTTTTCCAAATTTGCTGCCATATTGAGTGTAGCACTTTAACAGCATCACCTTTTAAGATCTGAAATAACTCAGCTTCAATACCAATACTTGCACTAGTCATGTTTGTAGTGATGCTTCCTAAAGCCAACTTGACCTCATAGGGTTAGCATATCCTAAGTACATCACCCAGGACAGGGAACATAGGCAGTCATGGGTAGATTTTATCTTGCCTACAGTAGGGAGTTGGCCAGGGACAAATTCTCACAACTTTCTACCACTTTAATGACTATCATTGTAAATTCCAGATATAAAAACAGGCATGTGGGTGAAAGGGTATGAGAAGAACCTGAGTCCTTGGTCTCCTGTTGTGGCTGTGACTGTGTCAACTGAGCTAAGCTGGAACCACAGCCACCATATTCCACTTGCTGTAGGAATCTCAGTTAGTGTTGCCCTCAAGGGACATTTTGCAATCATATTAAGCTCTGAAGATGGGGACAAAGATGCAGTTCATGCCTGCTGATTCCAACTGGCAGCCAGAAAGCGGCACTGAGATCCACGTGGTATCTCTGGTCTCCGTGGAGTCTCTTCTTTCAGCTTCTTCAAGGCTTAGGCCAGGTGCAGGGTCAGCTACGTGGCCAAGGCAGCCATGTTCCACTATAGGTTGCTACAGCATCACAGGTGTAGAGGGAGACCTACATTCCAGTGCGACATTCCTGGTCCCAGTTTCCCTTGATCTTTGGCCTTGGCTACAGGCAGTTTCTTGTTTTTCTACCACTGCCCTATTGGGAAGACTCAGGTCAATAATGAATGTAGTAGTCTGCCCAGACTACCCTACCAACCCCACACAGTGTAAGCTATAGTTCTTATAGTAAACCCCTAATTTACACCATGGGTTGTATTGTTGCCACTCAGATAGAAGGCAGAAAGAAAAAAATGTTTAATTGGGATGGAGTACAGGGTGTATGCATGGAAAAATGGATAAATTGCAGGAGAGGAGTCATCAGAAGCAGGCCTGGACAGCTCCTAGGGATGTGTGTGGTCAGGACTGTGGCAATGTCCACCTCACATTTCTCTTTGTGCCCTGATCCAGGACACATGTTCACTTCTCTGGAGAGTTCCCCAGAGCTCCTGTCAGGAGAGCTTACTCCTCAGAAGTGACCTTTGGCTTAAAGGGAGCTCGAAAAGTGGAATCATAGTTGAAGAAGGGCTGTCGTAGACTCTGAGCTTGGCCCATATGTTTTACTTAAGCTCAGAAATGACTCAGAGCCCAGAGGGGACCTATAATGGATGAGCTATGTCAACCAGCCCGCTTTCTTTCTGCAAATGGACTCTGCTTGGAAGGCTGATTTATTTGTGTTTTATGGCTTATTTTGTGGTGAACAAAAAAATCAATAAAGGCATTCATTTTCACATTATAAATGTGCCAGGCAAAATGAGACCATTGTCACATGTGTGCTTTACATGCTCCATTTTCAAAGGTGAATGGGTGTGAATGAAATTAAACATTGACTTGGAAGTTACCCACAGGCTTTTCTCTTACTCAAGTTCTACTCATTTATAGCAGCAGACTGGAGGGTGACCTTGTACCTGCTACCTGGAACTGAAGCTTGTCTGCCCAAGTCACTGATGTGCTTTGTGGCCTTCAGCACTGAGCCTACTTTTCTCCACTGTCACCTGGATGCAGACAGCAGGACAGAGGGCCCATTCCTGGGCTCTGAGTCTAGGAGTAGAGCTGGGACTCTAGTCACCTGAGGACCAGGAGACCAGAAGTATATTTAAGACTGGGCAGGACATGATGTGCTGCCCATAGAGATAACCCATTAGGTCAAGGCCAGGAGTACTGTTACCTGGCTTCTGCCTTAGCCCACCTGAAAAATGACAAGATCCAATGAAAGTGCTGGCCATGAGGGCAGAGAAGAGGAGCTGAGAAGTCAAGGTAATTCATATTTCAGATACTCAGGGCATGGACATGAAGGCAAGGAGAAAAAGAATGGGGGCAGTCTGAGAAGTTGGAGACTTCTACCTGGTGAAACTAGGTGGGTGGTAAAAGCAAGTATAATCTTATGTTCTATTAGACTTCAAAGGACTTTCTTTGGAATTATTTAATGTAATTGTTAAAATCACATTATAATTAAGTCTTAGAGGAAATGCAAGCTCTATAGAAATATAGTTTATTGGACATGTTATCCATGGGAGATATTCAGAAACACATGTCCAAAAGGGTCAGGACATGAAGGTCCACCTGTAACATACCTAGTCCATTAGAGGCAGATGACAGGATCTGGATGCTTGAGCAGAAGCTGGACTTGGGTTCAATCCCTGATTTGGGAAAATCCCCCAGAGAAAGACATGGCTACCCACACCAGTATTCCTACCTGGAGAATAACATGGACAAAGGAATCTGGTGAGCTACCGTCCATGGGATCACAAAGAATTGGACACAGCTGAGCAACTAACACACACACACATATACCTGATTAAATGTCCCTTTGAGCAGACGACACAGAGTAGAAACAAAAGGAGCTAGGGGAGAATTGGGATAGAGGGGCTAGGAGAAGAAAAATTTCAGGAGACAACATGATAAGCACTTTACCTGAAGCCTGCCAGAGTCATGTGGGAGGTCAATGTACTGATGGCTTCTTGCTATTCATTTGTTTTTCCTGGAGGGAAGTGTGTTCCAGGTGTATCCAGAGGAGTTAGTCAATTCCACATGGATGGTGGGAAACAACAGTATCACAAGTTGGATATTAATTTTATAATCACAAGCTACTGCTGCTAAGTCGCTTCAGTTGTGTCCGACTCTGTGCAACCCCATAGACGGCAGCCCACCAGGCTCCCCCGTCCCTGGGATTCTTCAGGCAAGAACACTGGAGTGGGTTGCCATTTTCTTCTCCATTGCATGAAAGTGAAAAGTGAAAGTGAAGTCGCTCAATCGTGTCTGACTCTTAGCGACCCCATGGACTGCAGCCTACCAGCCTCCTCCATCCATGGGATTTTCCAGGCAAGAATACTGCAGTGGGTTGCCATTGCCTTCTGAAATCACAAGCTAGAAGAACAGAGATATCTAGAAAACAATGACACAACAATACTGAAAATGAAGTACTGCCAATGTGTGAGTGATCTCCCTCAAGACAGATGAAGCTGAATCAGGTGTCAGGTTACCAGGAGATGTGGGGTTCACCATCTGCATTATGGCAAAGGCTATTTCTGACACTCAGCTCAGAGGTGTAGGACTTGTGTGTTTGGCGGACTGAGATGTCCCTTTGCTGAACAGGCGACATGTTTTACATAACACAAAGGATGCCATCGATCTTCATCACTCCATTCATCCCACTTACTGTCATTATACCTCATCCCATTCATCAAGTCAGAGGAAGTGACCCAGCCATGGAGCTTTGTTTCCTGGGAGAAAAAAAAAAAAAAAAAATTGAATTAAATACAAATTGGAAGATCTGATGTATCTTTGTACTGGGCATGTAGTTCTTCATGTCCTTTTGGCCCAGAAATCAAGGTCATGATGAGATTAGAATAAGATCCTCTCAAACACCCAGGCCTTTCCCATGACTTCTGGGACTGGACCAGGAGCGGCATATGCTGGCATGGCTCTTGACTCTAGAGATGGAGGGGATTTGAGATCATCCAAGTAAACAAGAAAAGGGATGGGCAAACAATATATCTTGACTATTGATCCAAATAGAACTCTTCTCATTTAAAAATCAATGAATTACCAAAACAATAGTTTCTAAAATGACAAAACAAAGGATACAGGGAAAATATAAATGACTGCATTTTAGAAAAATACTTACCTTTTCAATAGGGTGAAAGAAGAAAGTTTCTATGAATCTGAGCAAAACACTCAATAGAAAACAGGTTGAACTTTTTAAGGCCACAGGATGAGCTTAAAGGGAAGGTTGGTGGGACCCTTAAGATTGCAAAGGAATGAATACATATTACCAATGAATATATCTTTGAGGTAACATAATGCAAACTTCACATTTGGGATAGCTAAGTGATGCAGAATACATGCCTGAGTAGCTTTTTCAGAAGGAAGAACTAAGGCATAAGTGAACAGAAATGATAAGAGGGAAAATGAGATCCAAGTAGGGCAAAGGACAGAAATGTGACATACGGTCAGGAGTCTTTCCCCCCAAAATCAAGATAACCAGAGCAGCATCCTTGCTGCTCTGACAAATAGTTTGACTATGAAAATTGAAAATATCATTTTAATTTCACATTCTTAACATCTCTGAAAACATATTTTGTATTAAAGATGTTTGGCGGTGGGGGGGTGGGGGGGGGGAGTGGGGTGGGGAGGAATAACCTTTTAGTCACTTGGGCAGAAAGAGGGAAATAGACAATCTACAAGGGAACCACATCGAGACTGGCACACTACCCTACTTGCTCCACAAAAGCTGGAAGAGAAAGGGTCATTCACATGGGATCTTGAACTGGTTCTGAGAGCGAAAGGCTGTACCAGTCTGGGTAGTGTTCATTTGAAACAATTTCTCAGATATGCAGGAGTTCAATTTACACTACCCAAGTCTCATCCTGAAAAAAGTTATCTGAAGAGAAACTTCAACTGATTAAATGAATGAAGAGTTATTCTGAATCATCAGAGTGAATATTGTTGCTATGCATTGCCAATGCAGAACATTATTCTTGGCAAAGCAGAATCTAATGTAAGAAAAATTAGTAATAGCATTTTGAGGCTAACACTATGTCTTATAGTATATTAATAAAAACAGCAAAGTAGAAAGAGATTTGGGGGAATAAAATTCTGCTAAATATCCTGTCCTACATTGGGAAACTCAAAATATGATATTTGATTTTTCTCTTTGATATGTATAGAAGTGTTTTGAAAACTCAATCATGATATTGAAAAAACATATCTACTCCAAATATCAGAAGGAAATAGTGACAAAATGGGCATTTTTTATTTATCAAAATATATAGAACAGATGAAAGAAGTCCAAACATTTTAGTTTTAAGAAATGTAATTCTCTGAATCAAAGACAGATATCAGATTGCTATTGTAAAACTAAAAATCCAACATCATACATCTCACAAAAGGCATGGTTAAAACAATATTTTGGAAATTTTAAATATAAAATTTGGCAGTATAGGCACTAAAACATAAGTGGAAGCTTATGGAAGTCATGGCAGTATAATTTAGACAAAGATACTTGGGAAGCTCTTTTTATACTATAAGAAGGTGCGACTCACAGGGAATCTCTAATAGGCTTTAAATTTAGTGGTCCAAACACAGCTTTGCACTCTGGCCTCAGTACTGAGGTACTGAGTACTGAGACATAGAATCACATCACTCTTTTAGGGTTGTGTCCATCTGAACATAGTTACTTCATCACACACATATTTGATTGTCTTCTCCAGTAAATACAAATGCAATTAATTTTGCTCTGAGAAATGTTTGGTATTTGTAGCCTCAATTAAATTACTATCTCACATGTACTCAACAGACTAAGGGCTCAGTGCCCTTAGAGTATCTGGTTCAGAAGAGACCTAGAAAATTATAGAACTTGCAGAACCCTGGGTCTTGCTTCAAACCCCCAGGCTCCATGGTAGAAATGCAGGAAGAGTGTTGGAATGAAAACAAATCATAGACTGACAACTGAGGAAAGTGAGCTGCATTTTCCTTATGTGGCCTTGTCCCCACCTCCATCTCTTCTTTGGTTCTTTTTCCTCCTTTTCCTCTCCTTGCACCTCCTCCTTCTCCTTCTCTTAATTCTTTTCCTTTTTGCTCTTTACCTTCTTCAATTAAAGTACATATTTTCCAGTAAACTCTATATTGTGTCAAGGGGTCATGTGAGTAAAAAGGTGGACAGTGGGGTTGCTGTGGAACTGACAATTTTCTGTTTCTTTACTGGGTTCTGGTAACAGTGATATTTTCAATTTGTTTCTTTTTATATTTGCTAATTATATATATGTTCCACATTTATATTGTTCCTCCACATATTTTAAAAAAGCAGTTTCCATCATTTAGTAAATGGGATATTTCACATCATAAATGGAATATCCAGCTTGTCTTGAATCAAATGACGGTTCTGTTGAATGGAGCTGGAGTATTGAGTAACTTCTGCCTTCACAAGGAACATGACCTTTCTTGCTCACCTGAGGTCCAACTGGAAAACTTTATTTCCTCTGGAGTATAAACAGAGTCATTCCTCTGTGGTCAGCACAGATCCGCTTCAGTGCCACCTCCCTCCCTTCCCACTTCTGTACACAAAATGTGTAACTGTTCCCTTTATTCTAAAAAGTGTAACCCTGTAAACAGAGGCTCTATTTCCACGTTTAGGACATTTTTTTTTTTTTTACCAGTTTACATAATACATGTTTCTGCAATTTGTATTTATATCTGTACCAAACAACCAGATTTCTCTGTAGTTTGTCAAATATAGTCACCAACACAGTAAATAATCCCAGTTCATTCCCAAGAACATACCAAATTTGATTCACTTGTCTTCATGGGATTGTACGCTTCTCTCAGGCCTATTAAAAACCATCACTTTAGAAGGAGCCTTGGGAGTGTGGTCAGGGAGACAGAATGTATAGGGCTTTCTTCACCTCTTACATTTGTGATGTAACACTTAACCCTGGCACCTCCTAATCCTGTTGCAGGCCGGCTTATGAGCTGACCACTTATCAAGGGAAGCCAGTTTCAGACATTATACATTGCCCAAGCACAGAAAATCAGCTTATCTTACAAGCCACTTTTGTTGGACACATGATTGAGAAGAGTAGCCCCACTATGGACAGAACACCCACAGGAGATGAGGGCCAACGTCTTTCATGTACTGCTCACCATTTAGTAGATGGCTCATCTTCATTGGAAAGAAACCTTCTTTTCAAGTTATGTGTTCAGGAGTAGTGTGTGTTGGCTTACAAGGCATCTGAGTGGGTCTCTTGATGGTTTGACACCAGAAGGACTTGTGCCTGTGTGACAGTTTGAAGGAGTCAGAGGGGCTTGGTGAGCTTACCAAGGTGAGGCTGAGATTCTCCTGCTTCATTGGCTAAGACTCTGCCCTTCCAGTGTGGGGGAGCAGGTTGTACTGCTGATTGGGGAACTAAGATCCCACCTACCACAGGGAGCTGCCAGAAAGAAGAGTGAGCCTGCCTGCACATTTCTCTCACAGTCTCTGTGATAAAAGAATCTTCTCACCTAAATGGAAAAAAAAAAAACCTCTTAACTGACAGCATTTGGAATAGTTGCTTTGTATTTTGGCACCACAAGTGAGGGGAAAAAATGCATACCATCTCATCCAGATGAGCTGAATAAATCTTTGAATGAGAACTTCTCAAATGGCCATAACTGGAATAGTAACCTAAGGAGGGAGAAAAAAAGAAATGTGTTTTGGCCAAAGGCCACTAGCTTCCCTGGTTAGATAAAGCCAGTTCATGAATTGATTTAAAAATAAATTACCAATGGGAGGAGGAGGGGGCTGCCTGCCAACATTAAGAAATATGCATAGTGCATCACAGAAAAATAGTTTG